>NC_045541.1:89960556-90185556 GCF_009769535.1 Thamnophis elegans
GCCATGCCTTCAAAACTCTGGACTTTGCAGTAATCTCCTTCTGAAGCTGCGCACAGTCTGTTATCCATCAATCTTTCTACCAGACTGTAGAAGAGCAAAGGAAGACTGCTCATTTGAGACTGCTGTGAAATTATCTATTTTTGGGTTGCCTCAGCCTGCCTAATGTTAGAACAAAGCTTGTGTTGTTACTCTTCATCTTTCCCCCTTTTTTCTCAAGTCCTCTCTTAGTCTGGATAATTTATCTTGCATTGGGTGACACCCAATGCCCTGTGGAAACACTTCTAGATAAACCAAAAGAGTAAATATCAATTATGTGGGAGAAGCTTTTATATATATATCTTACATGGGAAAAGACCCGAATAGAACAAGACCAGCATGTATGTATGTATGTATGTATGTATGTATGTATGTATGTATGTATGTAATGCATAGGTATAGGTATAGGTACAGGCACAGGTATGCAGGTCTAGGCGTATTCGGGTCTTTTCCCGTATAAGATTGAGTATCTTGGCGACGTTTTGATGAGGTCCCAGTCGCCATCTTCAGGCTGGTGCCTTCAGCTTCATGCTTGTGTGAGCAAATCGTGATCGGAGCTGCCGTCTTTCTATAAATATTGATGGGGATGTGGAGTACTGGCTTTGTTGCAGATTAGTCGGCTGTTTCATAACATCCTGTGTGGCTGAGGTACTGGCTGTGTGCCAATTGTTCTTTTGTGTTGTAATGACCTGGGTAATGGGCTGTGTGATGACATCCTGAGCTCTATTGTAGTGATATCCTGAGACCTGTGCTGCAACCTCCTGGGGGGTTGGCTGCATTGTAACATCCTGAGCCTTTGCGTTGTAACCTCTTGAATTCTGTGATGTAATGTTCTGAGCAGATGGCTGTGGTGTAACATCCAGGCTTTGGTTTGGCTCTGATTTTCGGTCTGGCCATGTGTTCAGTCTGGTGAGGGTGATGGTGGTGGTTGTCCTGTTGTTCTGGCTCCGGTGTTGGTTTTCGTGGCTGGGACTCATTTGTTGACTAGGGCTAGTTTCCAAATGTCTGGTAGGTGGGAGGTATCGTCATGTTTGCATGGTATTTTATAGATTCCATGGTTTTCTAGCTGGATCTTGTCTTTGGGGTTTCTTAAGATGTTGGCTGTTTTTTGGTCAGTGCCGAAGGCTGTCTTGCTATTGTGTTTGTGGAGAATTTTGTTGATCAAGATCCAGCTAGAAAACCAAGGAGTCTATGAAATACCATGCAAAATCTGCCCAGCCACATAATTGGACAAACTAATAGGAGAATAAATGCACGCATCACAGAACACAAGACACAGAGTCAGAAAAGAAGAAAAAACTTCCTCCCTCTTCCAGCACCTCAAAGCAACAGGACATGAAATTGATTTTGAAAGAACCAAATTAATCTCCAAAACTGAACACTTCAACAAGATAATAATTATGAAAGCCATCAAAATAGAAACAACAACATGAATAAACGTGATGATACCTCCCACCTACCAGACATCTGGAAACTAGCCCTAGTCAACAAACGAGTCCCAGACGAAAACTGACACTGGACCCAGAACAACACAGGACGCAACCACTAATCACCCTCACCAGATTCAAACCCAAACCCATCCCATAGACCAAATGCAACCACCATCCAGAAGTCAAACCACGGCCATCACCAACTGCTGCATCCCCCTCCACACAAAGCAAACTGACACATGCCATGAAGCCAATCCAAAGCCCGGGATGTTACACCATAGCCATCTGCTCAGGACATTACATCACAGAACTCAGGAGGTTACAAGGCAAAGGCTCAGGATGTTACAATGCAGCCAACCCCCCAGGAGGTTGCAGCACAGGACTCAGAATATCACTACAATAGAACTCAGGACATTACCCAGATCATTACAACCCAAAAGAACAATAGGCACACAGCCAGTACCTCAGTCACACAGGATGTTACGAAACAGCCGACTAATTTGCAAACATCAACTCCATCAACTAATCAAGATGTTAGAACACAGCCAACCAATCCGCTTACAGCATCAAAGCCAGCACTCAACACCCCCACCAATATTTATAGAAAGACAGCAGCTCCGATCACGCCTTGCTTGCACAAGCACGAAGTTGAAGGCACCAGCCTGAAGATGGCGACTGGGACCTCATCAAAATGTTGCCAAGATACTCTCAATCTTACATGGGAAAAGACCCGAATACGCTAAGACCTGCATACACACACACATACAAATAAGCCTTCCCCTGAAAATAAGCCCTCCCTGAAAATTTTACAACACAGCAGCAGCCATGAGGTGACCACACTCGCTGCTTCCTGCACCTTAAAAATAATAAGACCTCCCCCAAAATAAGGCCAAGCAATTATTTTGGGGGTCAAAAAAAATAAGACCCTGCCTTATTTTCAGGGAAACAACGCACACACACACACACACACACACACACACGTTAAAAAAGGAAAATGAGGATCGGAATGAGTGAATGTCTCTCCACTATTTTATCTCTGAAGTAATATGAGAAAAAACAGTTTAATATAAGTAAACAAATCACCTCGTCCCCTGACAAGGATACAACACAGCATGTATTAAGAGGAGAGCTTTGAACTTGGGGGCTGCTTGTTACTTTGGTACAAACTTTAATCAGCAGTTATAAACCAGAAGAGACAAAGTTTTTTAAAAAGTCTTAATTAAATGTTAAAGTTAAAATTAAAAGTTCAACAGATACAAACAGCTTTAATTGAACAAGTGTATATATTCATAGGAGAAAAATACAGGGGTTGGTAAAGTAGAGATAAAACTGATAAGCATTTTGTTAGAGGCGAGCAGTTGTGTCCCTTTTGGAAGATTTCTCTACTTATCATTATAGGAAACATCTATTCTTTGTGAATTTGTGTGTTTGGTGTGTGTATGTTTGTGTGTGTAGAGTTCCTGATGCTTGTAGAACCTGGTTGTTTACTTGTGACCTTACACTGGTGCTTTTACTTAGTCAG
Source organism: Thamnophis elegans (assembly GCF_009769535.1). Classification (NCBI taxonomy): domain Eukaryota; kingdom Metazoa; phylum Chordata; class Lepidosauria; order Squamata; family Natricidae; genus Thamnophis; species Thamnophis elegans. The sequence continues at coordinate 89,963,545 of NC_045541.1, forward strand.
GTAATGAAGCATCTGCAAGTAAACAATCAAGCTCAGAGAACTCCACATTTCTTCTATTGGAACTTACTTGTGTGCAAAGCAATCCCATTCTCTCTTCTAAGAAATCCACCCAAGCAGCACACTTGACAATATGAATGGGGGCATATAGAGGTCAAAGACAGAAAAAAAGGAACCCAGCAATGAACTACCGCTGGATAAAACCACTTTTTAGATATCCTGCAATGTTAAGTAACTGGCAAAATGGACACATTAAAAGCAGTTAATTAAAAAGATGTTCCGTTTGAATTAAAGAAGAGAAATATTATCTAATACTTGAAGTTTGATGGGGCCCCAGGCCAACTTGATTGATTGTCCTAAAAACGTTATATAAAAACACTGCAACGTTTCACAGAAAAGGAAAATAGTTAAATACAGGTAAAGTCATTGAATTAATGTTAATTAAACTTTAAATCAAGTCAAGCTTAGGTTTGGTATTGGTTCTACCTAGTTTGCTACTATTGTTATTATTATTATTTGCAACAACAGAATTGTATCACAGCGGCCAGTTGTTTCGCCGGATTTGGCATTGGTTACTAGTCGGGCCCCACCCAGGGGCCTAGGACGTCGTAATGTATTTTCGTAATATGCGTGCAGATCGAAGCAGTGTGGCTTTTTGCATTTGACTGATGGTGATTTTGTCAATTTTTAACTGTTTTAAATGTAATTCCAGTGCTTTTGGAATAGCACCCAGTGTGCCAATTACCACTGGAATTACCACTGCTGGTTTGTACCATAGTCGTTGAATTTTGATTTTTAAGTCCTGGTATTTTGCGATTTTTTCATGTTCCTTCTAGGCGACCCTGTTATCACCTGGTATTGCGATGTCTATGATTGTGACCTTATTTTTCTCAACCAGTGTTATGTCTGGTGTTATGCCAGTATTTTGTCCGTTTGTATACGAAAATCCCACAAGATCTTGACCATCTGATTTTCGGTGACTTTTTCAGGCTGATGTTCCCACCAGTTTGTTGCTGTTTTAATATTATAATTTTTGCACAAATTCCAATGGATCATTTGTGCTACTGAATTGTGCCGCAATTTATAATCAGTCTGCACGATTTTTTTACAGCAGCTGAGTATGTGATCAACAGTTTCATCAGCTTCTTTGCAAGTCTGCATTTGGCATCATCAGAGGATTTTTCGATTTTGTCCTTAATGATTTGGGCGGATAGCTTGTTCGTTGCGCATCAGGATTAGTGACTCTGTTTCTTTTCTTAATGTACCTGTTGTTAACCTAACCAATTTTTTCACTGTCCAGAAATTGGCCATGCAGTGCTTTGTTCTGCCAACTCTCCATTCTTGATTTTATCACATCTTTTCTGTATTCTTGTTTCGTCTGTTGGGCCTTCAGTAGATTTTTGTTCTTTACTTCGATTATAGATGTTCTTGACTTTCTTTTACAATTACAATTGGGACAACACATGATTTCTTTGTCCACAGTCGCTCAACCTCATTTGCAAGTCCCGGTACTTTGTGATTTTTCTTGCTGTTATCTTCATTCGTGCATCACCAGGTATTGCAATATCAATGAACCATACTTTTTTCTTTTTAATTATTGTTATGTCAGTGTGTTGTAGGCCAAGTGCCTATCAGTTTGGATTCTGAAGTCCCACAAGATCTTGCCTTTCTGTATTAGTATTATTTTGGTTACGCCTAATAAACAAAAATATGGGGAAAACATTAATTTCTGGATATTGTGAGTATAATTATTGAATTTTGGTGGTGCAAATGGGTTATTCTGGAAGTTGCAAAATGGGAATTTTGAAGCCACAAGTACTCTACAGATTTCTCTTTCTAGATGCATGCTTATAAATTCCATTATACGCAATGTCATAATTTCTATATAGCTACACTCATGGCATACTATAATTGTTCTTACTATGTTAGATTGCTAGAGTACATGAATAATCCAATAATGCTGAGGCTTAAGTGTGATCACAACAATAAAGTACCAGCTGTTGTGCAGGAAGAGTATATATTTCATTCACTGTAGATAGAACCAAAAGAAGGTTTAATTAAAATCAAAGTAAATTAAAAACATAATTTACTTAAAAGTAAAATATAAATATCACCATTTAATAATTATAACAAATCTTTTATTAAGAAACAAGAAAACAGAAAATAAGAATAATCTTGCCAAATATATCACAAGATTCCATCACAAATATAGGTTTAAAACTAAAATAATCTCCTTTGTCTCTCCATGCTAAGCAAAGCTCCTGAACAGCTTACATTAATGCCATAAATACAGCTAAATCCAGAATGATTTGAAAAGTTTCCGAGGGCACAATATGTTTGTCCTAAACAACAAAATAAATGCAATAGCATTGAAACTGAAGGTAGAACAGGGACATATTGAATTCAAGCCGGAGTCACAGATTATATGGAAATGTTTTTAGCAGTTAATAACAGAGACACACACATTTCATCTTAGAAAATATTACAGCCTTGATAGAAAATTCAAGAGGCTTTCCAATTCCAAAGCTAGCAGGAAATGAGAAATGAATGTGATGTATTGAAAATGCATGAATGTTTGCAGAGTCACCACCGATGGACTTCTGGACAGCTTATTTAAACCAGTCTGATTGTACAAACAGTGATTTGAATTTTTTTTAAAATGCCAGATCCTGGAACCAGACTATTGCAAGCAAATATAGTCTCCAGTGATATCAATTCTAAAAGGCTTGATTTCAATAAGAGCAATCCAATGCCAAAATTCTTAAGTTTCCTTGAACTTAGCTTGCATGTTTACTCCATAGTTGGGAGTAACTGGAGTAACTCTAGGTGCCTTACACATTAGGGTTTAAAAGTAGAAAAGAAAAGACCAAGAAAACATGTAATCAGAGGTCCCCAATCCTGGTCTATGGATTGCAGCAGTCCACAGCATGCTAGCAATTGGGCTGCGCAAACAAGCAAGCCCCATCTGCAGGATACAGGCAGTAAGCGAAACCATGCTCCCTCCAGTCTGCAGAAAACCTTTCTCCAGGGAACCGATCTGTTGTCGTCTGCCAGCGGCCTGCAGAGCTTGCAGCAGAGTTGGACAGCGAGGAAGTTGGGGAGGAACATGGGCCAGTCCTGGAGTCTGGGGGAAGGCTCGGATGAGGGCTCTGCATCAGAGGCAGAGAGGGGGGCCAGGGCCATCTGGGAGTTATGCACTGCCTCTGAGTCTCCAGAGTCGGACAGCAATGAGGCAGAGGAATAGGCTTCCCCTGTTCCCAGTACGCGCATGTGCAGAGCTGCTAGAAGACAGGGACAGTTTAAAACAGAAGGGACAACTCGGGAGTAAGGTCTGGAGGTGATTGGCCCCTCCCATAGGACATAAAGGAGGAGCAAAGGCACATGAGCCTTTGCAGGAAGCAACTTGGTTCCTGCTGGTCAGTTTACCTTCTGAAAATATGTTGGACTCTTTGCTCCATGTGCCCTTGCTTAGCTAATTGCCAATTAAGACTTTGGCAGTGTTTTCAAAAAAGATAAAGGTGGGTGCCTATCAACCTTATCCTGAAGGACTTTGGCAGCCTGCTGTAGAACTCATTAGGGTTATGAAGGAATATAATTCACAGCCTTTGAAATAAAAAGAGGGTTTTTGGACTTAATTGTGTGCATTTAGTGTATCAGGAAGCCTGGGTCAGAACAGATCCCTGGTGTCCAAAAGGTTGGGGGCTACTGATGTATACATCTGGAAAAGGATAAATAAATTCAAACGATCATAAAAGCAAGGCATATTATCATGAAATGAATTACTATACTTTACCCAGATGGCAGAGGGGGCATAAGTGGTCGAGGGTCTGACAAGAACGAATGGCTGATGACAGATGATCTAGAGAGCCAGGTTTTTATATCTTTATGAAAAGACAGCAGAGTGGGGACTATTTGGATATAGGGCAAATTCTATTCCATGGGGTAGGTGCATCTGCAGAGAAGGCACATCTCCTGGGTCAGTGCTTTATAGATGGGTTCTGGAGCCCATTAACTCTTCCGGATTGATTCTGATTAGACAGACGTGATAGGAGATGATCCTATAGGTAAACAGATCCTAAGGATTTTTTTTAGGTATCATTGGAACCATGTGGCTTTGGAGGCAAACGGCTGTCCTTATTCCCCATTGGACAGGACAGGGCCCGCATAACTGCAGGTTATGGGAAGCAACTTTCTTGTGGACAGTTAGAGGGATTAGTGGTTAGAAGGAAAACAGGGATGTCCACTCTAGAGAAAAGAAGAATTAGGTGTGGCATGATAGCAGTCTTCTAATATTTGAGGGACTGCCACAAAGAAAAGGGGGTCTACTCATTGTCCAAAGGACCAGAAGGCAGGAGAAGAAGCAATGAATGGAAACTAATCAAGGAGAGAAGCAATCTGGAACTAAGGAGGAATTTCCTGACAGTGAGAATAAATAACCAGTGGAACAGCTTGCCTTGAGAAACTATGGGGACTCAGTCACTGGAGGTTTCAAGAAGAGACTGGACAGCCATTTGACCTGGAATAGCATAGGGGTTCCCGCTTGACCAGGGGGTTGGACTAGAAGACCTTTAAGATCCCTTCCAACACTGTTATTCTATGTCTTTACTCCCAATATACTTTACTGATAGTCTCCTACTCCAGTACTAACAGAAAACAAAATATTCTACCAGAAATTAGTAATAGGTTAGGAGTCTATCATGCCTGTAGGTTACCTTGGGGGAATAAAACAAAACAAGGAAAGGGCAAACTACTTCTTTGTGTTTGCCAAGAAAACTAGATAGTTATGTCCATGAAGTCACTAGGAACTGAATCTGACTCCAGGGAGTCTTACCATTTTATGTGAATAAGACAGCCTTGTATCTTAGAGATAATAAAAACAACCCATAATAGCACAGTAAACATGACGTATGATGCAGTTTATAAAAGAAAAAAGGCTAAGAAAAAAAAGATAAGCTTACCAGAAAGCTAACATCTCAGATTCCCTAATTTCTCACTTAAATAGCATTATTCAAAAGTGATGGGAGAATGTTTTTTTTATATCCAATAACAGTGGAAGTAGCTTAACACCTTAAGATCTCCATTGTCACTACCATATAAAAGAGCCCAATCTTACTTGCAGAAAGTGTGTAGATCCTATTAATGACTATTTTTTTGCCTTCATCTTCAAAGTTGCTTAGCAGTTATTGCTGTAGAGTCACTTTTCCTGCCTTGTAATGTGAGTACTTAAACATTATCTGGTGACACTAATAAGGTTAAGAGCCTATCCCCGTATAGCTAATGTTCGCAGGAGCCAATGAATTCAACTCTAATATCTTAGCTGCAGATAGTTCTTTTAGATGCCTAAACATTTTCCTTCTTTTCAATAGAATACCTTTTAAAATAAGTTCACCATGAATTTTATTCCTGGGTTCATTTTATACTGTATGGAATTATGCACAGTTCTAAGATGATTATTTACATGTGAACTCAAACATGATTTGCAGCTTCCTGTTTGCAGCTGATGGTTTTTAGTGGCCTGATTTAGCTGCTGATATGTTGATGCAGGTCAGTAAACGGCATGAGAAAAGGGGAGAAAGCAGTTGAATTTTGGTCTTGAAGGACAGTTGTGTTGTTGCGAGGGCTGATGAACTATAGCTGGGGTGTCAAACTCAAGGCCTGAGGGCCAGACCCGGTCCACGGGGTGCTTAAATCTGGCCCAAGGGGCCACCTTGGAAATAGCAAAGGACCAGCCTGCAGTGCTTGGGCCTTGAAAACAGAGCTCAGGAGGGTCATGCACGCCCCCCCCCCCCAAGCTCTGTTTTCACTGGCAGAAGGTTACAAGAGGCCGTCAAAGTCAAAAATAGAGCTTGGGAGACAGTTTTCACTAGCAGAGTGCTGGGGGCACCACAGGTGCCCCCCCAACACAAGTATTATCAGAGTGTGAAGCAATCAATCTTTGCTCCACACTCTGTCATAGGTAGCACTTTTGAGGCAGCAGAGAGTTTGGGATAAAAACAGCAGGGAGACAAATTTTGGCCAGGGAAGATGACGAAGGAGGTTGGAGCTGGCTGTCCTGAATTAAGTAAGGAATGGCAGCAAGTGAGCAAGATCTCTCTGCTAAGGAAAGCAGGCAAGGAGACAGAATGGAAATAAAAGAAATGAAAATAACAACAACAAAATAAAGATTCCCTGTCTGAAGGATAGGAAGAAAAAGTAGAGAGATTTGAGTAGTTCTTAATACAATAGGTTTCCAAGATTATATCCACCATCAATGTAATCTTGAAAAATATCATATATGAAACCCAGTGATAAAATTTACTCTTGGGGTTCAGATTAATGAAAAATGCTGCCAAACAGCTCTGCTTTGTAGTTCTGTGTCACAAGTACCGTATTTTTTGGAGCATAAGACACACCAAGGTCTTGAAGAGGCAAATTAAAAAAAAAAAAGGTTGTTGCACTTTGCAAACCTCCCAAAACGGGCCCTTTTTAAAAAAAGGCATGAATAACCCTTAGGCAGCTTCTAGAGTGCTCCTGGGGGGTGGGGAGCCAAAAACGATTAAAAAACAGGCCTTTTGTGAAAATGGGCCTGTTTTTTGTCAAAAAAAGGGGCATGGATAGCCTTTAGGAAGCTTATAGAGTGCTGCTAGGGGCTGGAGGGGGGGCAAAAAATGACCCATTTGCACTCATTTCTGCCCTCCCCAGCCCCCAGGAGCTCTCTGGAAGCCTCCTAAAGCTATGCACGGCCATTTTGGTGAAGGGCGCAAAGTTTCGGGAGGCAAAAAAATGCTGTATTCAGTGTATAAGTCACACCCAGATTTTCAGCATCTTTTTTGAGGAAAAAAGGTCCGTCTTATACTCTGAAAAATACGGTACCTCCCGTTTTTCAGTCTCTTCAATAATTTTTATCTAATAAATTTGTGTTTAATAGTGTATGTTTCATACTCTTGCCTTCTGGACTCAATAGAGACTTTTCTATCAATGTTTAACTCTTCCTGCTGAGATCCCCAGCTTTTTTGACGAAAACTAATATGCAGACAGACGTGCATGAAAATAAACAACCTCTCCCTAAATAACGGCCTTTGATTTGCCCTTGGATTTTCCTCCCTTCTTAGGGGGAGGGAACTTACGCCTATTGGGTAGGTGAAGGGTTGATGGGCCCTCTACAGGATCATCCAACAAAGGAGATGAGGCCTGCCTGGCACCTCCTTCCATTGCAGCTGACACTGACTAACTAGATAACTAAGGTTAATGCAGGTGACTATCCCAATAAGGGGCACACCAGGGACCGGGCACTGGGGAAATGAGAGCAGATATGGCCCCTGCAGACAGGCATGCCTGGGCCTGTCTCTAGCCCGCAACAAGAGACCCACTGGTCCCTGTGCCAACGGACTCAAGCTGTTAAGCGAGGCAGGGCTGTTAGTTCCTGATCCTCAGAGAGCTGACCTGTTGCCTCCAATTCCCTGTCTGCCTTGCTGCCTGGAATGGAGAAGCTGGCTAAGGGAATGCTATCAGTAATGATATTGTATTAGAAACAAGCCTGGTGACTAGAGGGAAACCCCTGTGGCTGGGCTGGCTCCAGAGAAGAATGGCTCTTTGAATTGTAACCTGCTTCAAAATGGCGACCGCTACTGATAGTGCTGTAAAAATGGCGGCCACAGGCTTTTTCGTGCCAAAAGGGCGCTTAAAATGGCGACCACAACTCTTTCTGTGTTAAAAAGGGGCTCTGGAGGCTCTAAAAAACACAAAGAAGCCGATCCCGGCTTCACACCAAAACAGCACTGAAAATGGCAGCTGCAACCTTTTTCGTGCTAAAAAAGCGCTCCGGAGACCCTGCAAGGCACGAAGAAGCCACTACCACTTCGCACCCAAAAACGGTGCCCAAAATGCCGGCTGCAACCTTTCTAGTGCTAAAAAAGCACTCCAGAGACTCTACAAGGCACGAAGAAGCCGCTCCCTGCTCCTTGCGCTTCTACGCGGCTCCACACCTGCCTGCGCGAGGGGCAAGCCGCCCTCCGACCCCCATGGTCCCCGGGGGCCTCAACAACTTACTGGGGGCATCTGCAGCAATCAACAGCCTCCCTGCGCTTCCAGAGCCGACGCTCTGGGGCACTGCCTCCCCAGGGAGGCTACTGCTCTCAGGGATCCAACAGTGGAAAGACTAGAGAGACCTGAAAAGTAGAGAAGGAGAATGGCATAGTATTCAGGGAGAGATCAAGAGCACGTCTTGTTCAAGTGCTGGGGATCTCAGCAGGAAGAGGCGGGACTTAAACTTGCAGACTCAGTTCTATTGGATGGTACATGAGAATAACCCATACAAGAATGCTGTCTCCACTGAGTCAGGAAAATCTGTATTGCTTTTTCGGAGTGGCTATTATATATTGAATTCTATACATAAACCTTCCAATACATAAACCTTCCTATACATAAATCTTCCTTAAACATCAACATCACTTGTATGCCATTTCAGAAAGGCTGGTTTGGTATGATAATGCTAAGTTTTCCAGAATGTTCATGCCTCTGCCATCTTACATACGTCTGGGATCTTCTATAAACAAGATGGAAAGGCTGCATTATTTAATCTATTTTTACTTTGACACAAATATAAGGAATACTGATAAGCATGACTAAAGTCAGAGCTCACTCACTGCAAAAATGTACTTTTAACTTGAAAGAATTTTTCTGTTTATAAATCCAAAGTTTCATTTCATTTGACTTCATAAATGGTTTCTCCTTTCGGCTCAAATTTGTTATGCTTAAATAAATCTTTTAAGAGTTTGTACGGTTATGAAAATGACCAAAATCACTTGACTATTAAAAAAGAGTTGAACTATCTTTAAAAACAAAAGACTCTTTCTTTTATTTTCTTTTATTTTCATGTTTATGGTGGATTTAACTCTTGTAAAAAATTCCTTAAATTGAGTAAAAGCCTATGCCAAAGAGTAAAATACTAGAAAACCTGTGACTAGTTAAGTCACTCTTCTTCCTACTTATGGTATACACCTGCACTGTTTCCTCTTCTCTCCCATCTCTCAGGAGAACTCCGGTGAAGGCTCCTCGTCCTCCTTCCATTGACCCATGGAACTGCCCGCCACTTTAATGGGGAGGGGTTGAGTTTCACCCCCTACCCGAACTCGTTGTGCTTGCTGTGTTTTTAAAATTGTTGTATTGCTGTCCTGTTTGTCTTACTTTTCTGTATTTGTTCCCCTTCCCTTGTTTTTTGTTCAGCCGCCCTGAGTCCCTTCGGGGAATAGGGCGGCCTACAAATCGAATAAATACCAAATACCAAATACCAACAATGAGAGCCCCAGACCATGATTCTGGCATGTACCCAAAGGTCCTCTCCCTTTAGGGAGGAAGAGAGCTCAGGTTTCAATTGCCAGCACCCCCAATCAGCCTACCTTGCTAGTAGACATGAGTCACAGCCTCCCCCTTCCTCAAATTATACAGGTTTGTGTGATTCCTTCCTCCCACCAACATTCTGGACAACCTCAAAGAAACATCTCAGCCTCCTCCTCCTCCTTGACTGACCTGTGGGAACTGCTGGCCACTTTATTATCAGGAGGGAGAACAAAGGAAGCTGCAGACCATGAGGAAAAGTGCTCCCCACTCCTCATTCTGGTGTTTCTCCGAGGTCCACTCACTCCAAGGAGAAAAAGGGCTCACCCATTTATTGCAGGTGGCCTCAGCCACCCTAAGGAGCCACATTAGCACAATGGTTAGAATCAGGGGTGAAATCAACTTACTTTCGCTACCAGTTCGCAAATGTTAGTGTGTATGCACAGTGTCAAAAATAGGACGTGATGTCATCCGGGCGGATGGGCGGAGCTTCCCGCTGCCATCACTACTGGTTTACCCAAACTGGATAGAACTGGCTAAATTTCACGACTGGTTAGAATGCAGTATTGCAGGATAACTCTGCTCACTGCCAGTAATTCGATCCTGACTGGCTCAAAGTTGAATCAGCCTCCCACTCTCCCAAGATTGGTAAAATGAGGATCCAGATTGTTGGGGACAATATGCTGATATTTGTAACCACTCAGAAAGTCCTGTAAAGTACTATAGAGCAGGATATAAGTCTAAGTGCTATTGCTACTGCTATCTTGACAGCAGGCATCCCAATGCAGTCAAACTTTGTCCTGATCTCAGTCTGTCTCTAAAAGTCTAGATAAAATATAGAGTTCAATAACAACATTACCCAACTAAAAACGTAGTACTTGAAAATCAAGAGGATATTGACATAAAAACAATTTTATGTTCTTTTTATATGGTTATAATGCAAGGAGTTATGTTAGGGATATTTTTCCTGCATGCTGACGTAAAAGAAAATTAAGCAATAATGCATTTACAAACAAAATAATAATGAGATTATCGATTCCATTGGAGTGAAAAATGCATCCCAAAACCTAAGTGACATACTAAACATTAAAAAAAAAGGTTTTTTAGATGTAACGATCCACTCTTAACTTTAATGAATGAACAGATATGACTTTTTAGTATTTTTGATTCATAACTTCCAGGAATTTAATTTATGCTGTTAAAAAAAATAATCCTTATCTACATTGCAATGTGTCAGAAGCTGTTTTAATATGAACAAAGAGGAGTAGCCCATTAGTTTATTTTGGGAACTTCAACAATATACACCCTGTAGGGCAATAAAAAACAGAGAGCTTTACTTAAAGGTAAGGCGCAACCAAGGTGGCGCAGTGGTTAAATGCAGCACTGCAGGCTACTGCTAGATCAGCAGGTCAGCGGTTCAAATCTCACCGGCTCATGGTTGACTCAGCCTTCCATCCTTCCGAGGTGGGTAAAATGAGGACCCAGATTGTTGGGGGCAATATGCTGACTCTCTGTAAACCGCTTAGAGAGGCCTGAAAGGCCTATGAAGCGGTATATAAGTCTACTGCTATTAATATTGGCCATGTCATTCTTCCACTCACCATGGTATTAATGAAATTCAATGTGATTAATGATCTAGTCTTTCTTTTCATCATCCTTATCTACATAAATATTTCCTGATTTCCTTTTATCCCTGTTCTGAGTTTCACAGCAGTCCATGACCTTTATGAATTTTGTATGTAAGTTTCTTAGGTTCAGAACCTGATGTATTTCTCAGAAAAGAACCCTACTGATGGAATTGTTTGAATGGCATATCGGTTTCTGAAAACCATCCTTAAGAATTATAATCCAAAGATCTTGAACCTCCCTGTATTAGTGCTATAGACACACAAACTTTAATCTGTATCTTGCTACTCCCAAGGAGCTATATTGCTAGAGGAAATTCTCACAGTTGAGCAAACCTATTGTGAGACGCCATGACTTGAATAGAGGTGCTACAGAAAGAAACAGACTACATATTTTACTTTCTATGTGGACCACATTGAAAACCATAACCTTGCTTAAGTCATCCAAGATGTTAAAATTAATATTATAATCTTCTTTGAAGCTAGTAAGAACATGGAGAACCCAAGGTACTTAGTAAATGAATGCTACTTTCAATGTAATAATGGCTTTTAAACATGGACATGTCATTATTGGCATCATCCATCTGGCAGGAATATTACATGCACTGACATTTATTTTGAACACTGCAAGTAAAATTCACATTATAAATGTACATTATTGCAATAAAAGTAAGTCATAGTACTTTAATAGTAGATAGTGAATGGGAAGCTACTACTTGCATTCTCAGCAGTTAACATGCCAACCCTTCAGGGAAAATACCAGACTGTTACTCAAATATAGTATTTTCTCTAGGCTGAAACAGGCTGGAAATACTATGTAGAAGACATGTGTCAAACCTGATTGCATCACGTGAAATCACGTGACGTATCACAATTTTTTTGGTTTTGTGGAGCTGGGGTGGGAGTGGACTGCGCGTGATGCATCTGTCCCGTGGGCTGTCAGTTTGACACCCCTGATGTAGAAGATAAGTCAAATCTCCCTTTTCATCTAGAAAGAAAGTGTGTTTGTTTTTACAAGCAACGGAAAAGGAAGGAAAAGAGGGAAAGGGGAAAAGGAATATTTATCTCCTCAGCCTTTCTTTTGTCATATTTTCCTTGGAGAATCTAGGAGAAACAAGAAAGAAAGAATTTCTGCTGTAATCATTTATAACATGAACATTTCAACCTGAAAGTTTTATTGTCCCTGGCAATTTAATATCTGTGACATTTGTTTTATTTATGCAAATTCAGAATATGCAAGTTTATGCAAGTTGGAAATTCATTAAATAGAGTATCCCCTAAATTAGAAGCAGATATATATATATATATATAATGTTGTGATCTACTTAGAACCTTGCATTATTATTATTATTTTTCTATTCAAGATCATTTCTAAACTACTTTCTGGGCTATGGACACCTGTTTCATGCCACTACAATCTTCTGCCAGCTAATGGATGAGTGGATTGCCTTTCAACCAAGAATTGAGAAAACATTCTATTTATTATTTATTTCTTACTTTTGTTATTTTTACAGGTAACTCAAGGTGGTGAACATACATAATAATTCATCCTCTTCCCATTTTTGCCACAGCAACCCTGCGAGAAAAGTTGGGCTAAAAGAGAGTAACTGGCTGAAAGAGACCCATACTTTTTCATACTTAAGGTGGGACTAGAACTCATGGTCTCCTGGTTTCTAGGCCAGCAGCTTAACTACTATGCCAAACTGGCTCTATATATGTTGTATATGATTGCCTTAGCAGTTTTGGGTGCTGAAAAGGAACACAATCCTCTAGAAATAAAAAGATTCATAGTGAAAATTGCATGTATGTCTGTACGACAAAATCTCTTCCTATGACCTTAATCTATTTCTCGATAAGTTAACATACATCTAATGGACCACATTATTTTGCTTATTACAACCACAGAATGGGTTGATAGGAACACATAAACATCCTATTTTATGGAAATATATCCAGCTGCTCTTCCTACAGTTATAGGGATACTGTTGACCTTAGGATGTGTGCCCAGTCTTTTCCTTTGCAATTACTTGTCTACTCTCTGAGCTGAGTTCTAGAGAATAGAATTTCAGTGTCTTTACTAAAAAAACTACACACCTCAGACCAATAATTGCTAACCTTTTTGTCGTCGTGTGCTAAAAGCACGCGCAACAGCACATGCACCGCACCCATAATGCAATATGTTCACGGGGGTGCGGGTGCGCAAACCCCATGCCCATGCACACGTCACCCCGTGTTCTCCCCACCCCCTCATGCACATGCACGCCCCCCTCATCAAATTTTGGGCCTAGTAGGCCTTCCTGCAGCTTCCTGGGAACAAAAACAGTCTGCGGGGAGGGGCATGCTGCACCCCCATGCCCCATTTTGGGCCTAGTAGGCCCCTCCGCAGTTATAATCCATAATACTATGCATGTGCAACCCCCCTACATGCCCTGCCCATCCCTGCATAGGCCCCTGCATGTGCATCTCCCGCCTCCGCCCTACCCCCTGTGCATGCGCAGCAGGGACCCAAAAATCAGCTGGTTGCTGGGAGGTGCACACGCATGCATAGTGGAAGCTGCCATAAGTTTGCTATCACGTATTCAGAGCATGTGTTGGAATAAGCTGCCCAGAGAGTGTTTGAGGAAAAAAATAACCAAGCAATTTCGTTGGCAATGAATGCTTCCAGTTATGATTTTAATTTAATATTGACAGAATACATCCTACAACTTAAAAAAAAACATAGAATAATAGAATTACAGAGTTGGAAGGGACCTTGAAGGTCCTCTACTCCAACCCTGTGCTCAAGCAGGGAGGGAAAGGGAAAAAAGAATGGAAGAAAATATCATTAATTCAGTCAGTATCCAAAAAGAAGAGAACATTGGCTAGAAAGGCAGGCTACTGCTGCTCATGTAACAGGTTGATTGAAAGTATCAGCATGCTGTATGTCTGACCTATGGAAAATACCAAAGGAACAAAAAAGAAAACCCTAAGTGGCATGTGGATCAGGAATCAAATGTTTTACGCCGAGTTCAGGGACAGACTTGGAGGAAGAAGACCTGAAGAGCTATGGTGGTGGAGTAGTTAGAATGCAATCCTGCAGGATAATTGCAGGCTAATTCTGCCAACTGCCAGGAGTTCAATTATGACTGGCTCAAGGCCTTCCATCATACTGAGGTTGGTAAAATGAGGACCTATATCAGTGATGGTTAACCTTTTTTGGAGCCGAGTGCCGAAAGCGCGTGTGCAACCCCAAAATGCAATGTGAGTGCCCCCACGCATGTGTGCATATCCCCTGTGCATGCATCCCACCCCCTCACCCATTTTTGGCTCCCAGGTTGGTGTAGAAGGCCTTCCAGGCCCAAAATTGGGCGTGGGAGGGGCGCGCCACACCACGTTTTGGGCCTGGACCTGCACCAACCTGGAAGCCAAAATGGGGTGCAGGGGTGCCACATGAGGCCCCAAAATGCAATGCGAGCACTCCCTATACATGCGCACCACCTGCGCATGCATGCACAGCAGAGACCCGAAGGCTGGTGGAAGGCACATGTGCATGTGGGGTGGAGCTGGGCTGAGGCGACAGCTGGTGTGCCCGCAGAGAGGTCTTTGCATGCCACCTGTGGCATATGTGCCATAGGTTTGCCATCCTGGACCTATATTGTTGAGAGCAATACGCTGACTCCTTAGAGAGGGCTGTAAAGCACAATGAAGCAGTATATAAGTCCAAGTGCTATTGCTATTGGGCTGTATACTGTTATACTAGTGGAACTAATAGATGTAAAATGTACATTATTTAATGTGACAGAATCTTGGTTAGTGCTATAAAGAAGAACAGGAGTGTGGAAAGCATTCTTGGTTGCTCTATCCTTACATGAATGATTCCTTTCACTGAGTCTCTATTTTTAGATATTTGGTAAAAGGAGAAAGTACCTTTTTTCTTTGTTTCCTTCTTCCTATCCTTATATACGTCTAGTAACAAAATCCTCTAAAATAAATGCTTGTATGTCAAATTAGCTAAAATATGAATAAAATTGGGGTCATGGAAGAGTACAGATTTTCCCCACTTAGTTGTCCCCCTCCCATTGCAATCGTCATTTGCCCAATCCTTGGAAACCTGAAGAGACATTCTTCAGAGCCCATTAATTGTCTCCCACTAACTGAGCAAGACAGCTTGTCTGAATAAATCAAGATGCCTTGAGACTGTCTACTACTGATGGGTTTCTGTGGAGCCACAGTAAATGCTACCTTAGGGTCCCCCCACCCCCTTTTAGTAAACTCAATACATTGTTTTACAACTAGGAAAAGAAATTTAACTTCTTGGCTGAAGAAAAAACTAGACAGGAAGGGGATATTGCCTTTAATCTTCATATAATACTGTTCCAATCGCTGAAATGTGAGCCTTCCAAAGCAAAGGGCTTTGTCTTTTAACTCCATGTTCAATGGCCAAACAAGACATGACAAAGCACATAAAAAGCAAAAGGAGATTATTGAGCCTCATTTGGAAAATACAGAAACACGGAGCATTACTTACAAAAGCATTATGTTGAAAAACAGACTTTTTCATCCATTGACTGTACAGTACAAGATAAGTCCTTGACTTACGACCACTATTGAGCCCAAAATTTCTGTTTGCTAAGCCAAACATTTGTTAAGTGAACTTTGCCACATTTTACAACTTTTCTGGCCACAGTTGTTAAACGAATCACTGCTGTTGTTAAGTGAAGTAACACAGTTGTTAAGTGAAGTTGGCTTCCCAGTTGACTTTGCTTGTCAGAAGGTCCCAAAGGGAGAAATCACATGAACCTGGGACACAGCAACGGTCATAAATGTGAGCCAGTTGCCAAGCATCTGAATTTTGATCCCACAATCATGGGGATGCTGCAATGGTTGTGTGAAAAAACAGTCATAAGTCACTTTTTTCATGGCTGTAACTTTGAACAGTCATGAAATGAACTGTTGTAGGTCGAGGAACACCTGTATTAATATCTGAGAGATCTGCAAGAAAAAGGCTTCTGGGCATAAAGTCTGAATATGGATGTCTATGGAGACTCAGTTATCCAAGTCATGGTTGTCACAAAAGTGCTTTTTCAAGAGGCAACTGGACTTTCTGTTTTTTCTTTGAAGACATTTCACTTCTCATCCAAGAAGCTTCTTCAGCTCAAGCTGAACACTTCTATTCCATACCCATATATGAAAACACCAATTACAGCATCCAATATCGGAATGGCAACTATAACCGAAAGACCAAAAGCAACAAGATTATGAACCGAGGTGGCGCAGTGGTTAGAGTGCAGCACTGGAGGCTACTTCAGCTGACTGCAGTTCTGCAGTTCGGCTGTTCAAATCTCACCGCTCAAGGTTGACTCAGCCTTCCATCCTTCCGAGGTGGGTAAAATGAGGACCCGGATTGTTGGGGGCAATATGCTGACTCTGTAAACCACTTAGAGAGGGCTGAAAGCCCTATGAAGCGGTATATAAGTCTAACTGCTATTGTTATTGCTAAGATTCAGAATTATATCAAAAACATGTACTTTATTCCAATTGCCCATTCTGCCTTAGACAAGAAGAAAAATGGTCGGTTTTCATGATGCAGAGGGTCCAAGGTTGGCCCTTCTTTCATCAAATTAATAATACAACAGAGGTTGTTATCTGAACCATATTAACACAGGCCCAAAATCAATGTAAAAGTTCAGGGACCCCACAAAATATGGAGTAAATTCATCTTGTAATTTAAAGATAATTTCAAATGTATAGGGAGGAGCTCCGCTGGATGCAGTATTATATGAACACAGATGGTATTGTACTTTCTCATCCATTTTCTTTTGAAGATTAGTTTGTGCATTTCAACCTATTATGTAAAGACAATAAACTAGCACCAACATGGTTCAGCAACCTTTCTGGAAACTTAAACCTATGAATTGCTTTCTTCACTTTATTTTATTTTTTTAATTTCTAAAGTCATTGTACTATTATAGTACCAGCAAGGTTTAGTTCAATACATCCCCTTCCAAAATAAACAACTGAAAATAAAGTATGCCAGAATAAAATAATATCAAAGCTGTATTTTAAACATCAATATGAGATGAATTTATACTTTATAATATGATGCAAGAGTGACAGTTTTGTTGCAGAAAATAGAATAGAATAACAGATTTGGAAGGGACTTTGTCAGGGAGTTTCTTCTTAGTTTTAGGTTGCTTCTCTTCTTGATTAGTTTCCACCCATTATTTCTTGTTCTGCCCTCAGGTTCTTTGGAGAATAGTTTGACTCCCACTTCTTTGTGGCAACCCCTGAGATACTGGAACACTGCTATCATGTCTCCCTTCATCCTTCTTTTCATTAAACTAGACATACCCAGTTCCTGCAACAGTTCTTCATATGTTTTAGTCTCCAGTCCCCTAATCATCTTTGTTGATCTTCTCTGCACTCTTTCTAGAGTCTCCACATCTTTTCTACATCACGGTGACCAAAACTGAATGCAGTATTCCAAGTGTGGCCTTACCAAGGCATTATAAAGTGGTATTAACACTTCACGTGATCTTGATTCGATCCCTCTGTTTATGCATCCTAGAACTTTGTTGGCTTTTTTGGCAGCTGTACACATGGCTGTCTCATATTTAAATGACTGTCTACTAGGACTCCAAGATCCCTTTCACAGTTACTACTATTGAGCCAGGTACCACCTATACTGTGTCTGTGCATTTTGTTTTTCTTGTATGAATTTAGAATGTTACCTTTTTCACCATTGAATTTCATTTTGTTAGAGAGCTCCCAATGTTCAACTCTGTCAAGATCCTTCTGTATCTTAAGAAAAGTTTTCTTATTAGTTGAAAAATAAAAGCCATATTTACTTCAGGGAGTACTAAGTAGGGAGAGATATACTACCTGCCAAGTTCAGTTCATTGTGTTAGATCGGAAAAATGAATATTGCACCTACTGTGCTTCCTTCCCCAAATGGTATTTCTATAGAAGTGAGGCAGCTTTGGTAAGAAACCCCCAAAGGTGTTGATGACATCAATGTTTAAAAATTCAGCTAACCTACTTTGCAGCTGAACAACAGGACCAGGACCAGAAATAAGACCAGAAGAACAACAGGGAAAATACAGTTCAAGTTAGATCATTTTTGGATGGTGTCTCATTAACATTATTTAATGACAAAAACTTAACACAATCATTGTTTTTGAATCCTTTCCGATAGACGCAATCACTCAACATATAATTTAAAGTAGTTTAACACACACACACAGTTTGACTTAATTAACCTTTTGTTTACTTGAAGTGCTTAATATGATTATAGGTGCTCTCCAGCTAAGGCAGTGGGTCTCAACCTTCCTAATGCCGTGACCCTTTAATACAGTTCCTCATGTTGTGGTGACCCCCAACCATAAAACTATTTTAGGTTTTCCATATTTTTTCAAAAATATGTGTTTTCCTATGGTCTTAGGTGACTACGGTGAAAGGGTCTTTCGACCCCCAAAGGGGTCCCAACCCACAGGTTGAGAACCACTAAGTTAGGGCATATTTGCATGTAATCTGTGGGATTGGATATTTATCTATGACATCCTGATACCAAGGAAATCACTTGAAAACGGATACATCTGTTTCTATGTTTTGCTGTTATTATGCCTCAGATGACTAATACAGGTGAGATGCATGAACAGGTAAACACAACAGATCATTGTTGGCTAATATCATTTGTGGATTTATTTGCAGGGTTACACTGACTAATCAGTCCCCTAGCATATGCTTTCTTCACATTTTCCTTCTTCTTATTGAACCACTATCAATATACAGAAAATGTTCACTAAATCACAGCGTAAATAATGTAACTAAAGACTGAAGACAATATGGAACTTGGCCTGTTTGGGTGGAAGCTTCCATGTAATTTAAAAGGACCACTTTGTATTCTAATGAGGTTCTGTTGTCCTGGTGACTACAGCTAAGTAGCCCAAAGAGCAGAAGCTATGAAAAGTATATATAAAGAGTCTCTTATCCATGCAATAATTTGTTTGCAATTTTTGCTGCTATGCCAGGCCCACTAATGATTGATGCATAACCAAAATGAAAGTCATCAACTAACTAGAAACATCAACGTTTGGGGAAATTTTTACATTGACATTAACTTGTTTTTCAGAAGTTAATAGACAGTACTGACACAAAAGATAGACCATGCTCAATGGCCACACAAGCTGAGTTAGGTAGGAAGAAAAAAAATCAGAATGGAGAAAACGCAAGACTGCCTGAAAGGAACTAATGAAGACAATGACCAGGACAGGCCAAGGTAGAAAGTTTATTCAGGAGAAGGAAAAGATTACAGAGAAGGCAGGAGTCTAGTAGCACCTTTCTAGAGTAACAAACTTTATTAAAATCACGTGAACTTTCATGAGTTGAGTTTACTTCATCAGATGCAAAAGGGATAAAGAAGAAAGTGGAAGATGATTTGAATTTCCAATCACCTCACCTACCCTATCTTTCAAACTGTAAACCTGATCATTCTTCATTTGTAACCCTCAGGCTTCCTCCAGGTTAAATCCAGTACAGATATGCATGTAACAATCTATGTAGTAGAAGTATTAGATATTGTAGCCATGCACTACAGACATGCGTGCAAACTATTAATACTTTTTACAGGCCCTACGTTAAAATTGCAGCAATATTCAAATTATAGGAGAGATTCCTGTCTTTGTTGCTAACTTTGATTTACTCTTGTTCTCTAGAGCATAGTTCAAACCATCAAAGATATACAACAGATTGGAACCCCCATTGAGTTTCCTACTAAATATTCCAGGTAAGAAGAGCCATGGTGTACAGTGGTTACAATGCAGTATTGCATGCACAATTCATGTTTACTGCCAGGAGTTTGATTCTGAACGGCTCAAGCTTTACTTAGCCTTCCATCTTTCTGTTAAAATGAAAAACTAGAGTGTTGGGGGCAATATGCTGACTATGTAAGCCACTTAAAAGGGCTATAAAGTGCTATTGCTAAACCAAAATAAAAATGTAATGGCAGAGCTTCAGGGAAGAAAAGGCAAACTGAAGATAGATCCACTAAAAGCAGAACCAACAATTTCAGAAGAATGAAGAAGTGGTGAGTAAACCAGATCTTTGTAATTCCTCTCTGGACAGGGAGAGTACTTGAGATCACCCATAAGTGCTCCAGATAGTTGCTCCTTATGGAGGTTTCAACCTCTAGGAGGCAAAGTAATAGCTATCTTGCTCAAACCATAGTTGGCACTTTTAAGGACAATAAGTTCATGTACACATAAATTACCAGAAATAACATACATATTTAATCTTAATCATATAAATTGGTTTTATATTTCTTTCCTTTTAGCGCAGTAACTTATCATTTTCTATAAACAACAAAAATCTTCTTTTATCTTATATTTTATCTATAAATCAATATTTAAAACCTCATCATTCAAAACTAGCAAAAAATCTATTAGCAGCTATCCGAAAAAACAGAAATCTTGATCATTAGTCCTTTCAAATAGTGTCCCACAAGTTGATTTCTGATCATTTTCTCTTTGTCTCAGAAACTCCTTCACAAATGTAACATGTACTAGAAATGACATCTATATAATAATCTTAACAAAATAATTATGGATTATAAAGTTATCATCTTAGTTTAACACTTTCTCTGAGAATGTAAGAAAAAAACATTTTTCCAAATCGAATCTATAAATAAATATTTAAACCCCCATCTTTCAATCATGGTCAAGAAAAAACCCATTAAGAAAAAAAATCCTAAATATTTAAACTTAATCAATTAACTTTATATTCCTTCTTTTTTATTTCCTTTTCTAATCACTTTCTGAAATTTTAGCTATTAGGAATCTTTGGACTGACAAATCTGAAAACACTGGATGAGTTTTCTTTATGTCATGCTCAAATCCAAGAATGATGTATGATCATTCTTCCAAACTGACTTATTTATTGTCTCCACAACTATAGATGAAATCTTGCCTATTTGAGCACGTTACTCTCTGCATCAACAATATACTCTGTGAACTAATAGGGAGAGGATGTCTTCACTCTCTTTCTTTCAAATATAACATCTGTATTGAGTTGCCTCTTAAACCTCTGGAATGCACCCTCTCCCTCCTGGGATCACAGCTCCTTACTACTCCATCACACTTCAATGTTTCAGAAAACAAGCATTTTTAGTACAAGTTTGAGAATGTACATTTTGGAAAGTTACAAATGGGTTAAGGATCCAGATAAATTTGAAAGAAAATTTTGGAATTAATTATGAGTCCTTTCTGTGGGAAAATCCTTTTGTTTTGAATTCTTTAAAAATGATAGGTTGAGACTTTGAAAATTGAATCCTATAGGGAACCAGAGGAACTAAAGATGACAATTAAAGAAAAACTCTTAAATTTGTCTTATTAATACAGAATAAAGCAAAATATTTTAATATTTGACATAGTAAAGGATATTTTGGAATATATACTTAGAAGTTAATTTTAGGAGTGTCTGTCTCTGTAAGACTTCACTTATATATTTTTCTTTACTATATTTTATTCTTTTAGTTTGTATTAGTTTTTTTCCTTTGGAATTATAATTTTTAACAATATTACTATTTTTAAAAAGAACATAAATGGCTTGGGTATGCAAGAGATAGATTGAAGAAAGTGTGGTATACAAGCATGAGAGAAGCTTGTTGTGTCTCAGTAGCTATCTACATGACCTAGGCTGACCATCACCTGTATCTGCAGTGTATCTAATGCAGAAGAACTATCCATGTTTAGATTTTAGAGGTTGAATGTGTACTGGATGAAACTCTCATTATGATTACAACTTAAAAATTTACATTAGGCCATTAGTTAGTAATCTGGAAAATATTCCCTTGATAAAATACAATTGTAAATGTATTGGGGGGGAACACTGAATTTTTAATAGAGTATATCCTAATATTCAGGGAATAGGTTCTGGGACTTCAGGACAGAATAATAATTAATATCCTTTTAGAAAGTAGAGCAGCAACAATGCACCCCGAGGTGGTTCTTAAAGATAAAAATGTCCAAGAGTACATTATCCAAAAGATAAACTAAAATTGTTAGGCTAAAAATATAATCCAGGATAAGTCCTATCCACAAACACTAGTATGGGTATTTGATCTATTGGAAATTAAATGTAACAAACTTACTTGCAGAATAAATGGACCCAATATGAATTTTACTAAAACAATTTTAAACTTCTTCACGCTATACATTTACATTTATTTTAAAACAGGCTTCTTTAATCATATTTGCTTCCAAGGAAATATTACAAGAATCACTCTAGGAAGGAAAATAAATACCATTCTAACAATTTGGCATATGTATGTTCCCTCCCCTGATCCTTGCTAACTGAGTTTACCAAAGTTAGCTGGCTTGTTTCAAATATACTCAGTCTAGCTACAACTTATTACCACTAATAATGAATTAGCTTATTATTATGCTGGGACAGCATCTCCTCACTCAAGAGCAACAAGTCCAATCCAGCTGAAAACAGGTTTGCAAGAAAAACAAGATTTGCTTCCCTTTACTGTCATGGCCAGATTCATTTTAAAGGAATCAAGTGAAAATGCATAACATTTCCCCAGTTGCTTAAATGTTAATAGGAGACTTAATGCATCTTTCACATTTCACTCTTCTTATTACTGTGATTTTTACTAATGTGTATGATATGAGATAAATAATCCAGAAAATTTTGAATTGCCCTGGAAGTTTACACCATACTCTATAAGTTTCAGGAAGAGCTGTGTGCAAACTTAATGCCTTTAGGCAGAAGAATACACCGTCAGCCTGATCTCCTCTCATTCTACAGTTATTGGAGAAGGGTTGGTGCCTTTCTTCCTATATACCTATACTAAGTACTGCATCGGCGCTGGGAAACCCAACAGGATCTAAAAATAGCTCAGACGGCTCCTCACACTGATCGAAACCCATCTGAGAGTGCCTTCCACCGAACTCTGTAGTAGGGCTTCAGCTTGGAGTAAAGATACATCTGGTTAAACCGCTAAATTATATTAAAATGTAAAGGTGCGCTGGATAAAAATGCGTTGGATTAACATGCAACGTTAATATCTTGAAATAAAGATATGTTAATATCGTGGAATAAAACGTTAAGAACAAACGAAAGGATCGTTTGCTCTTTCGGGTCAGATTCCCCTCCCACCTCCAAACACCGCCAGGTAGTAAACGCCAACCCGAAGTCAATTGGAGGGGGTGAGGGGGGGGGGATGAGCCGCGTTGGCCGGACACGCGCTACTTCGACGCCCCGAATTTCCGCGCTCGCCTGGATCCAATGGGCAGCATTCGGGCAGTTGATAGGATAGACGCGCCCCTCCGCCCAGCGCAGCCGGCATGGGCGCCCGCTTATTTGAAGATGTCTGGTTGGCATATAGGAAGTTCTCGGGAGCCCCTCGTGTCCATCCCTTCCCCGCGTCCCGCCACTCCATCCCGCTTACCTGCGTCGGCCGGCCGGGGTCTGCCGCTGTCCCGCAGATAGTAGCTGAACTCCAGGCACCTGTCGTTCTCGACCGTCCCCTCGGAGCAGAGCTCGACCAGCAGTTTCAGCGCTTTCCGGCAAATCTCGTCCTCCCTGCCACGAGGCATCGTCCCCCAGCATCCTTGTGAGAGGAGAGGAGCTCCCCGCTCGCTCACACGCGCGGCTTCGGCTGCTGCCCGCCTCTCGTCTGGCGCCCACAGCGAGGCAACTGGGGAGACGCCCGCATGTTTCGCGGCGGCGGCGGTAAAGCCGTTGCCCCCCGAGGTCTGCTGTTCCCAACTTCGTCCCCTCGGTTGGATAGAAGAGGTGCTGCTGCTGCTGCTGCCTCTGCCGCCCGGCATGCGAGATAGGAAGGTTCCCTCCCGGAGGAGGAGGAGGAGGAGGAGGATCCCGCCACCAGTTGCGCGTAGTCTAGGCTCATCCGTCGACGCGCCGCGGCTCCCAAGCAGCCTTGCCTTCAAGTCCAAGTGGCGCCCTAACAGCGCTCCCTAGTGGCAGGAACTTTGTGTTACCAGCAAGGCCCCACGAGCCAATTTTCTGTGCCCGTTAAACTTGGCGCGCTTAATCAGACCTGGACTTTTAGTAGATAGCCTGCGACGCATGGGCCTCTCGGAATAAAGTGGCGACGCCGTGATTGTGTTCTTAAAGTTTCCTGGTTACAGAAAGAGGTCGGCACCGCCTTCTTCCGCGATGATGTTGTAGTAGTAGTTGTTTTAGCTGCCTTGGTGTAGGATGCAGCCCTAGTTTTCCTTGATCTCCCATCCTGGGATTTACCAGCTCCATTCTGCTTGCCTCTGAATGCAGATGAAGTCAGGAGTTACCCCTTGATGAGCTTTTATTAAGAACACCCCCCCCTCTAATTAGGAAATGTATGTTATATATATAAAAGCTGGGAGGAGGAACGCGGAAGCACAAGTGTTGTAAGTAAGAGGGGCTTGGAATCTTTTAGTTAGCATTGTTGGAAGAAAAATCCACCCGCTTTAGTTCCAAACTGGGAGAAAGACGCTGGAAATAACATGGAGGCCGATTGGAAAGAAAAATACTGTTCATTGAAGAGCAGAACCAACCTGTGGTTCTGGGGCAGCCCATCAACCAACTGGGTGAATGGAAGGGTTCTTGTATAGTTGTGTAACTTTGAAGGTTGGGATTTGTGTGATATATGCTTTGTGCTCTGAAAGAGTGTTGGGTAATGCTTATTGTGGCTGATGGCTATGTCCTGTGTTAGATTTTTTGGTGAGGGGCTGCTTGTTCTGATCCTATCACTCTGCTTTTGTTAGCTGTTGAAATTGCTGTAAGAGGTTTTAAAATATACTGAATGGACTTCTGCCAGCAGTATTTGCTTTGCTTATGAATGAAGCCATCTAGATAGTTGGCTTCAATCAGCTTGTTATCCCCTTAAGTGCTGCATCTGCAGTTAGCTTCTTTGCTTATGAATGGAGCCATCTAGATAGTTGCCTTCCTTTTTCAATCATCTTGTTATGCCTTGACAGCCAGCATCTGCAGTTAGTTTCTTGTTGCAATGTTTTCTTTATGTGTCTGGCTGGAATGTGGAATGGACTTCAGGCAGAATTTTTTTTTTTATTAGTGTCTTGGACTTTTGGGTTTTCTGAGGTTTTTCCTTATGGTTAATATTTGTGGGGTGGGGTGAGTGGTAGGTTTCATTTCTTCTTACAGCATGTACTTTGGAACATATACGAAATGCGCAGAGCATCAAAAATGGGATGTGATGTCTGGGTAGGTGAGCGGAGCCGCCACCGTTACAATTAAGTATGTTTATACACTTAATTGTGGCTTAGGTTTGAACTGAGAATGAACAAAATCACTGTTTTGTGTTACCAGGAAGAAGATTGGGGTAGTCTGGGCTGAATTCAACTTTCCGTGTGCCCACTTTATCAACCTACAAACTCTTCACTAACTAAGGGTGATCGCTGCAGAGATAGTGGAAAAACTGCAGTTTTATCTTCTTTCCTTGTCTAAAAGTCTTTCTTTGGATAACATGCGTGCACTGTGTCGCTTATTGGTTAAACTGATAGTTTCAGATTTTTCATCACTTCCTCATTCAGTTTATTATTTTTCTTTTCTTTCTGACCTCTGCGATTCAAGTGCTTATGACTGCACTATAGATTCTTAGCAGTAGGTTGGCTTCAGTAGCCCCAGTTTTCCTAAATAAAGCTTGTTTTTACTTTTATTTCAAACAAGCAACAGCCTTAAGAATACTATACTATTTGTGAACGTTATACTCCTAACTCTAGTTATTCTCTATCCACATGTTCTTTTCACTACACAAAGTTACTTATTATCCAGCAAGACAGGAAGGTGTCATAGCAAACTGAATTGGGCCTGAATTGGAGAAAAATAGTCAAAATTTGCAGCCAATTGTATTACTATTTATTTAATGAAAATATATTGGGTTGCAGAGTCTCTTTTTAAACTCCCATGAGTATCCCTGTGACCAGCCCAATAATTTGCTGCTTGAGACTGATTTGGCATTTTCCCTGGATGCCACAAGCAGTCATAATTTTAGGAAAAGTTCTTTTTTTCCCACATCATCATTTGTTCCTGGTAAAAGGATGGAATTCAAATAAAATAATTGAAACAAGTTTCCTTAGCGTGATTTATGAATATTTTAAAGCTAGTCTTTCTAGGATGTGACGTGGTCAGTTGCGCATAGCACATCTTCATTAATAAACTGCATATGTAATAGGGATGAGATATATTTGCTGTGCTGATTAAAACTAGCTTCCCTGGAGAGGAAGGTAAATCTGAAGATTGACACTAACATGTCAAAGCACACTAGAAAAAATCAGACATCTTGCCTTTCCCATATATCTTCATCTTTTGCATTACTCATGGTAACATAGACTCAGGACTGAAAGGGATCTCGGAGGTCTTCTAGTCCAAGACCCTGCTCAAGGCAGGAGATCTTACACCTTCCCAGTCAAAATGGTTGTCTAGTCTATTTTTTAAACTTCCATTAATGGAGTGCCCACAACTCCAGGAAGCAAACTATTCCATTGATTAATTGTTCTCACTGTCACAAAATATCTCCTTAATTCTAGGTTGGACTTCTAGGTTATTCACCCATTCTTGTCCTGCCCTTTGATGCTTTAGAACAGTGGTTCCCAAACTTGGCAACTTTAAGACTTGTGGACTTCAACTCCCAGAATTCTCCAGCCAGCTCTGGCAGAGCTTCTGGGAGTTGAAGTCCACAAGTCTTAAAGTTGCCAAGTTTGGGAACCACTGCTTTAGAAAATAGGTTGGCCACCTGTTTGCAGGAGATGACCAGGCTGAACCTGAGGGTCATCATGAATCATGAGTCCCTTCACTCAGATCTAAGATCTCTTCCACAAGAGATCTAAATCCACCTATCTTGAATTCCTTTTCTACCGCCAAATTGCTGGGATACAAATATAAATAAATATAAACATTGGGATGAAAGTATTAAGCAGGAATAAAGAATTTCTTTAAATTGCACCCTGGTCATAAATTATTTTAGAATAATAATCAGAATATTTTGCAGCTAATGAAGATATTATAGCAACTGTTTTCTAAAACAGACCTAAAACTTTGCTGCAGTGATCCTTAACCTTGCTGTAAAAATGCTTGTCAGCTGTGATTTTTTTTTGTAGACAATTAGCCAATTTAAGCCAATTACCGAAATCACTGATGGAGTTATCATGCATTTGGCTTTCCCCAAATAGTTCTTTTTTAGTCCCAGTTGCAAAGATTGCCCCAAAATATCTGGCATTGTTGTCTCCAGTACCATACAGTACTAGCAGGGGAAGGATACTGGTAGGCAGTAGCAGCAGATGACAGTGGATGGTAACAAACCATGGCTGTCAGTCAAATTCAAGAATAAGCAACCATGGGAATGAATGTTGCTGCTACCTCCTACATGATGTCAGAGACTAGGAAAGGGGTGTCAAACTGGCGGCCCACAGGCCGAATGCGTTATGCATCAGCCATACCCACCCCAGCTCCGCGAAGGGAAAATAACGTGATAGATCATGTGACAGGAACATGACATTGTGAGTTTGACACCCATGGACTAGGAAGTTGCAAGGAAGCACCACTGGGAGAGCGGTGCCAGATTCCAGAAAGTATAATCTGAGAGTTGAGCTTTTTTAAACAACCTCTGCCTGCCTGAGACAGGCATTGATTTTAGCACTAATTGATCTAAGTGACATAGAGGTTTCATTTCACATTGAACATAATGATTTAAGTGGCGGGGACCAACTCAACATGGCCAACTCACATCTCGCCACAGCCAAGTTACTGCGGGACAACTTGCTGTGGCCAACTCATCATGGGACAATGCACCATGGGACAATCCACATCGAAATAATGCAATAAATGGTATCTGCCACTGTTTCATCTACATTACTTCCATTTTTGTCAATGGAAATAATGTTGAAGTAACAGGGGCAGATAATATTTATCGCATTGAATTATCCCAGGTGTAATAGCCCTGTAGCATGTTGTCCCACAGTGACTTGGCTGTGGCAAGTTGGCCATAGTGAGATGCGTGCAGTAAAATGGCCACAACGAGATGGGCATGGTGAGATCACCATGACAAGACGGCTGTTGTGACAAGTTGGCCGCAGAGAATTGTCCCGTTCCAATTTTGATTGCATACAGCAAATAATTGACTTATCGGCAGAGATGTGTGATTTTATACAGCAATCTCTGGCTTGATGAGAGAGAATTTTGATTTAAAAAAAAAACCCCGCTGGCCCAGTTAACCCTGCTGGGAGTGACTAAAAGAATTATAACTGATTTAGAGATGTGTTTGCAGTTTGTTGTGATAGAAGAGCAAACCAAACAAAGCAAACAAAGAATTTTGCACACTGTGCTATACATAATAAAATTACATAACCAACCCTTTCTCCAGAAAATCCACTCAAAACCTGGAACAGGATGACCCTGTCCATTGTTAGTATTGTTCTACTTTTTAAATCCTTATTCCTTTGAAACTTATTTATGCCAGGGTATATAATCTTGATGAGGCAAGAAAGGGCCACATAAATCTTTGAACATAGTGCTGGAGAATATACTCCCAAAAACGAATAGTTGAAAGGGAAAATAATAACTTAACATTATTGATTTATTGGCATTTATTGACTATGTTAATTGCCTGTGAAACAATATCTGTAAACTTCACTAATTCCCCCATATGTATGCATATTCTATCTTCCATATACAGTACATACATATACCACATTGTTTTCCTTTAGGCACACATATATACTAGGCCTGTCATGTTTCTGCAACAAAACCCTGGATGACCAGTGGATGGCAATAAAATGATAGACTCTAACTCAGGAGGATCTTCAGCCATAGGTGCACACTTCAAACCCAAAAAATACACTAAGACAGAAGCTTGTCCACCCCAAGAATAAAAACATGCAAACACAAACTGAGCAATGTGGTATATGCAGTACAAGGCCATGGGCAGATCTGTACATTGGGGAAACAAAACAACCACTTCATAAATGCATGACACAACATAGGAGAACAAGCCGATCAGGACTAGATTCAGCAGTCCATCTGCATTTAAAAGACAAAGACCACTCTTGAAGACAGCAAAGGCCACATTTTGGATAGGGAGGACCGCTGGTTTGAAAGAGCAGTCAAAGAAGCCATCTATGTCAAAATTAAACAGCCCTCTTTCAATAGAGGGGCAGGGATATGACATCATCTATTTCCCATCTACAACACAGTTCTTTTCAACAGTTCCAAGAAGGCTCACACCTATTTCCACTACTCAGATGACCCTGATAACACAGATAAACCTCCAGGTGACTTTAACATCTCACTAAAAGAATGCGAACGACCACCTGTCTGAAATGAGTATAAATCCTTCCACTCTCCACCATTGAATCAGAGCTGAAGAAGCTTCTTGGATGAGAAGTGAAATGACTTCAAAGAAAAACCAGAAAGTCCAGTTGCTTCTTGAAAAGGCAGCTTTGGGACAACCATGACCTGGATGACTGACAATCTCAATAGACATAGACTCTATTTTTTTGCTGTCATCTAGTGGTTATCAGGATTTTTGCAGGGTAATTAATATTGTTTGTCTGGTTGTTGTTTCTGACCTTTTGTGACTTGAAGGATATTTGCCAAGATTGTCCAATAGTGACTGCTTCTTTGGGTTTTTATACATTCTTGCTTGGATCAAGTTTTCTTTAGTTCATGGTTCTGATATTTCATGTACCAGTGGGGTATAGATATCTTTGCCAACCTGAATTTTTCTTTTGCTTCAAGGAACTTCGGTACCTGGATCTCATTTTGGGCTTCAATCTAGCCACATTTGAAGTCCCAGTTTTACTTGTACTTATCTCTGCTCTTCTCCAGTGGCTGTTTGGATACCTTCCCTCCTGAAAGAAGTTATACTTAAATATTAGGCTGAGATTTTCTTGATTGTAAACATCTGTGTAGGTTTTTTAAATAATTTTTTAATTTTTAATTTAAAACAAATACAGCATCTTTCTTTACATGCTATAGAAAGTGTATCAGTTGGTTAGAAAAAGACTTTCGTGCATCTCTTCCACCATCAACAAACAATTCATATTAACAAGTATTTTAACTCAAATATTTATACATGTCGCCATCATTATATTTCCATTTTCATTTGACTATAATTGTTTAAACGTCCTTCATCATAAAATATACCAAAATTTAATACATAACCACATACTGGCCTTTCAATTACTATTTCTAAAATCCTCCACTAACACTAAATCCTTATGTCCCATTCTAGCTAAAAATCCATAATATTTAACAAAGTTTTCTAATCCTCCTTTCCAAATCACTGTTTAACGTTTACATCCAGTTTCCTTATGTTATACCATATCTATATATACATTATTCTTATCCCTCCTTTATTTGACTATATCCTGTATCATAACATTTCCCCCCTAATAATCAAAACTTTAATTGTATCTAACTTAGTTCTTTTTAAAAATTATTATTATTATTAACCTTTATGTATAATCCAAAGGGATTGCTAATCTTCCTTACATGGGTACCATTCAATATTCATATCCAATTATACTCATCATAACACTACACATTGTATACATTCGTAACATTATCAGTTGTTTATTTAAGCTGTATCTATTATCAATAAATTTCACTAAGTTTAACTAGTTTTAAATTATGTTCTTCCATCTATCAACCTGTATATTTCTAATAGCAAAACAGTGTCATATCTTCTGCCATTTGTGGTGCCAGTCCTTTAATCATCTTCTTGATCAGTTTTGTATAGACTTCTCTTCGCAGCTCCTTGCTTATAAATTCTCTCATATAATCTTGATGCCCTCTTTCTGTTTCCTTATTCTGCTTATCTTTGATTGGCAGCAGTGTTATCAATGCTTTTGCTAATAGAATTTCTCTCTTTAAATCCATAGATTCATTAGTTTTTTCTTCTTCTGTATCTTGTCCTCTGGAATAGATTTCCTCTCCATTTAATTCCTCTTTCAGTATTCCATTCTTTCCATTTTTAGAGACAAACCAATCACCATAAATATCAGCAGGTTTAATCTCTTTATATTGATTTTCCACTTTGATTTTTTGAGTTTCAACCACCCCGTTTTGCATTTGATAGACATCCTCAATTTCATCATCATATTTTATTGTTATGTGCTCTAAGTATTCCAGTTTTTTCTCTATTCTTTCATATATATTTGATAATTCCTGTATTTCTGACAGTATCTTTTGCAAATTTGAGACTTCTATTTTCTTTTGAAATTGTGCCATTCTATCAAACACACAGCTGCCCTAGCTTGGAGGGTTAATTAAAGCATAGATTCACAAAGAACGTTGTTTTCATTTTTCTCTGATTAGAAGTATACTTCAAAGGGACATCTGTGTGCCTCCCTTCTTATCACTCTCTGTAGCCAAGCAGTGAAACCTTGTAGTGCCAAGTCAAAACAATCCATGGAGAAAAAAAAGTGTTCCATTTTCAATACACAAAACTCCAATCAACAAATCCTCCCAGCCTCTGAGCAGCGGTAACACTACTGAAAATAGTTTTCTTTTGTATCGTTTTTGTATTTCAAGTTAGAAAAAAGAGTCCAATCTTTAAATAAATTAGAAAAATACCCACAGCAATGAAAGAGGAAAAGGTTACAGAGGTTACAGAGAACAATAAAAGAAAAAGTAGAAGAAGAAAACTTAATCCATCCATTTCAAAAGGCTTGCATAGATTCCATCCATGAAGATAGCATTTAAAAAGTAAGATAACCACTGTCCAAAACCATTCCAAATTTAATTCCGCCGCTTGATTTTTCTATTCTCCAATTTAGATTAATTTTAAGTTTTTATAGGCAGTCTCTTTTTAAAACAGTAAAAGTTCCTCACCAGCTGGAAACACTTTCTCTTTCCATATCCTTCTGTTTTGGAGCCGCCCCGACTTTGTCAGCCTTGGCTGGATTTTTGTCGCCAACTTGAAGAACTTCTCTTTTGCGATATCCCTGAGATCAGCAAGACGTATTCTTCCTGTTCACCGTCTCTTCGGGACAGTTTAGGTCCGTTTGGACCACCCAGCAGCAAAAGTATTGGCTGCGGTCTCAGAGCATCGAGACCACACGACCATCTCATCGCGACGTTGGCTCCTCCTCCCTGTGTAGTTTTTCTGCCGGCATTTTAGAATAAATTGCCAGTTTCTTCTCCAGTGGATCACATTAAGTCCGATTACTTTGGTGTGATCTGTCCATCATGGGTTATCCTTCTGGGAGGCTTCACTTTCAATAATATAGATTATAACTTCTTTGGGATGGGTGAGCCTCTCTACCAATACATAGTCACAAACCATGAAGAGACATGAATGAAGGCAAATATATGTGTCTCAGGATGATGTTGCAGGATCCAATCTGACACATTCTGGTGAGAGAGAAGTCCTGTAAGGATGGGCTCCAGCATGAGTCCGAAAGCTCAGAAGACAATAACAACAAGAAGAAAACAACCTTTTTACTATGACGCATTGTATGCTTCAATCATATCCATTTTTCCCATATGTCATTTTTAAAAACCAAATTTGTATATAACTGCCCATCAGCGTACAATCATAACAACAATTTAAAAACCATAAAACACTGAAACAAAAGTAAAAAATACCCAATATTGCGGGAGAACAAAAATTATTTTGCAGTCTCATCATGGGATCTTCAAAATTGATGGAATACCTGTGTTTTAGGGGTTCTACAAAAGGCAAGCAAGGATGGGGCCAACCTCATCTCACAGTGAATTATGTTTTAAAGTGCAGGGGCCACGATCTGGGTCTTTCCAGATAGAGTTCGTTAGTATAATGGGATGTGCAACATATTCTTTACTAAATCTGATGTAATTGGGAAGAGATGTTTCTTTAAATAACCTAGTGCCATGCTATCAAAACTAACACCTTGAATTTCACCCAACAGCAAACTGGTAACCAAAACAATTTGCAGAATGGAGGTGCAGTGTATGCTGTCCTGAGTGTCCAAGGTGCATGCATAACTTTCTACACAAGTGGACTCTGTACCAGTTCTGGTTTCTCTTCAAGGGCAGGTAATTGAATTCAGTCAAAACAACCCTGCTTATTTCTCAAGCCCAAAGAATCAGTTCTTTGGTAGTGAGGCAAGACTGGACAACTCCACTGGATCTGTATCAAAGCTGGCATTCATCTTGGAATGAATTTGAACATTTCTCCCCCAGGAAATGCTCTCAAATGCCTCTACACAGCCTTGTAGGTAAATTGAATTGAATTGAATTGAATTGATTTTATTTGTAGGCCGCCCTTTTCCCTGAGGGGACTCAGGGCGGCTCACAGAAAACCAGGGAGGGGGGAATACAGCACTAAGACGACAACACATAATAAAATAATAAGCAACATGCATACAACATTCGGGCGGGGTAATGGTCCTTATCCCCAGGCCTGACGGGTGAGCCAGTTCTTCAAGGCTGTGCGGAAGGCCTGGACGGTGGAGAGGGTACGAATCTCTACGGGGAGCTCGTTCCAAAGGGTCGGGGCCGCTGCTGAGAAGGCCCTCCTCCTTGTGGTTGCCAGCCGACATTGGCTGGCCGATGGAATGCGGAGGAGGCCTAACCTATGAGATCTTATAGGTCGTAGGGAGGTAATTGGCAGAAGGCGGTCTCTCAAGTATCCAGATCCACTGCCATGTAGGGCTTTATGGGTGATCAATAGCACCTTGAAGCGCATCCGGAGATCGACAGGTAGCCAGCGCAGCTCGCGGAGGATAGGTGTAATGCGGGTGAATCGGGGTGCACCCGCGATCACTCGCGCGGCTGCGTTCTGCACTAGCTGAAGTCGCCGGATGCTCCTCAAGGGCAGCCCCATGTAGAGCACGTTGCAGTATTCCAGCCTAGAAATCACGAGGGCCCGAGTGACTGTTGTGAGGGCCTCCCGGTTCAGGTAGGGTCGCAACTGGCGCACCAGGCGTACCTGGGCGAATGCCCCCCTGGTCACAGCCGCTATATGATGGTCGAATGACAGCTGTGAGTCCAGGAGGACTCCCAAGTTGCGAACCCTCTCTGAGGGGTGTAAAATTTGACCCCCCAGCCTGAGTGTTGGATTAATGGCCAAATTTTTGGGAGGAAAACACAACAGCCACTCGGTCTTTTCTGGGTTGAGCACAAGCTTGTTAATCCTCATCCAGTCCATGACGGCTTCAAGCCCCCGGTCCATTACGTCAACCGCTTCATTGATTTGGCACGGGGCGGACAGATACAATTGAGTATCGTCCGCGTATTGATGGTATCTAATCCCGTGCCTACGGATGATCTCTCCCAGCGGTTTCATGTAAATGTTAAATAGTAGGGGGGATAAGACCGAACCCTGCGGCACCCCATATTTCAGGGGCCTTGGGGACGATCTCTGCCCTCCCACTAACACCGACTGCGACCTGTCCGAGAGGTAGGAGGAGAACCACCGTAACACGGTGCCTCCCACTCCCACCTCCCGCAGTCTTCGCAGAAGGATACCATGGTCGATGGTATCGAAAGCCGCTGAAAGGTCAAGGAGGACCAGGATGGAGGGGTGTCCTTCATCTCTGGCTCTCCAAAGATCATCCATCAATGCGACCAAGGCGGTTTCAGTGCTGTAACCGGGTCTGAAGCCTGACTGGAAGGGGTCTAGGTAGTCTGCTTCCTCCAAGGACCGTTGGAGCTGGAAGGCCACCACCTTCTCAACAACCTTCCCCAGAAAGGGGAGGTTGGAGACCGGGCGGTAGTTGTTAAGGACAGCTGGATCTAGGGATGGCTTCTTCAGGAGGGGTCTCACCACCGCCGCCTTCAGTGCGGCGGGGAAGTTCCCCTCCCGAAGAGAGGCGGTTACAACCGCCTGGATCCAGCCTCGTGTCACCTCACTGCAGTTAGAAACCAGCCATGAGGGACACGGATCCAGGGCACAGGTGGAGGAACTCACAGCTCTCATGGCCTTGTCCACATCCCCGGGGATAACCTCCTGAAACTCAACCCAGAGCTGTTGAACTTGGTCCCCCTGGGTCTCGGCTGGAATTGCGGGTGTGGAGTCCAAGTCCGTCCGAAACCGAGCAATTTTGTCCGCTAAGAATTGGGCATATTCTTCAGCTCTGCCCTGCAAGGGTTCCCCCGCCTCCCTTTTGTTCAATAGGGAGCGGGTTATCCTAAACAGGGCGGCTGGGCGGGACTCAGCGGATGCGACCAGGGAGGCTATGTGTGATCTTTTAGCTGCCCTAAGTGCCCTAGTATATTCCCTGGTGCAGGTGGTTACCATTGCTCGGTTCGGTGCGGACTTGTCGGACCTCCAACGGTGCTCTAGGCATCTCCTCCGGCGCTTCATCTCCCGGAGTTCCTCGGTGAACCAAGGGGGTCTCCGGGATCCGCCGCCTCGGAGGGGCCGCAGTGGCGCAATCCGGTCGAGGGCCTCTGACGCTGCCGAGTGCCACGCAGCAGCCAGAGTTTCTGCCGGACTGTGGGCGAGAGTATCAGGAATAACCCCAAGCTCTGTCTGGAACCTTACTGGCTCCATAAGACGCCTGGGGCGGAACCACCTGGTCGGTTCCTCCTCCCTACAGTGGGGGTTTGGCCTCCGGAAGTCGAGCCTCAGTAGGTAATGGTCTGACCACGACAGGGGTATGATGTCACTCCCCCTCAGACCAAGATCACACATCCACTGCTCCGAGAGAAATACGAGGTCAAGCGTGTGTCCCGCTGAGTGGGTTGGGCCTCGGATTACTTGAGTCAAGCCCATGGCTGTCATGGAAGCCATGAACTCCTGCGCCCCATCAGAGTTTTCACCGAGCGACGGCAAATTAAAGTCCCCCAGGACCATCAGCCTAGGGAACTCAATTGCCAGCTCGGCTACTGACTCGAGGAGCGAGGGGAGGGCTGCTGCAACGCTGTTGGGAGGCAGGTACGTTAGCAGCAAACCCACTTGACCCTTGAGGTCCAACTTTAACAGCAAAGACTCACACCCGACAATCTCCGGAGCAGGGACCCTACGAGGAACTAACGACTCCCGGATAACAACGGCCACACCCCCACCCCTTCCCTGGGCTCTCGGCTGATGTAGCACCTGAAATCCTTCTGGGCACAGTTCTACAAGGGGGACTCCTCCCTCTGGGCCCAGCCAGGTCTCAGTAATACATGCCAGGTCTGCCCTCTCGTCTAAAATTAAGTCCCGGACGAGAGGTGCTTTATGTACAACAGACCTGGCATTTAGCGACAACAGCCTGAGACCAGGGTCCTGATTACTTGCGCCATCTGGTCTTGGAGTGGGGCTCCTAGGGCCGGAAGGAGGGATCTCTGTGATGTAGCGAACCCTCCTTCCCCGGTAATGGCCTGCCCTAGAGTCCCCGCCGTATCTGCCCCTCCCTGTCACGACCGCAATACCCCGACCCTCTCCCGTGTCTTTAGTCCCCTCAACCACCCCCATAGCCCCCGCAATTCCCGGCAGGTCCTCCGAATCAAGCACACTCATTTATACACTCAAGCAGTCCCCAAGTACTTTCCCAGGAGGGTTCCAGTCCTCTTAAACAAGGCTATCATTGACTATCTACTAATGCAATAAGAGCAGGGAACTATTGCCACTTCATCACCCTTAGTAATACAAGATATTCTTCAATAGCAGCTCTGACTCATGTTTAATTGAGTTCATCCCACATTGAATTCCAACAATGCTCTAGAAGTCTTGTCTCCCATTTCAGCTCTCTGGGGTTTTCTGTAACCCCAGAGAAACAATGGGATCTACAAAAGAGAAGATGTTGCATGGCCATGATCCAGTCCAAAACCTTAACTGTCCTTTCAAGGGCTCAGTGGTATATGCATCAGATCATCAGGAATAATCCCCAACTCCCTCTGAGTTGCATCTGGGTCCAGGAGTTGCCTTGGGTGGACTGATTTAATAGGTCCTGTCTCCTGTGACTGAGGCCAGAACCAGAGAATATCATCACTGACAGAACATGATCTGACCATGATGGGAGATACCAAAAGATACCTAATTCCAGATCATAATTGACACTGCTCCAGCAAGAGTTTCAGACCAGGAGTGTAACCATTGTCTTGTGCCATACCTTGGATGACCTGGAATGACTATCATGATGGTCATGGCTACCTCAGGCCCCACCCCTAGAAAATGCAGATTGAAGTCTCCTGGGACCATAAACCTGGGGACCTCCACTGCATATTCTGAGGGTGAGTTGAAAAGCTCAGGCAGCTCAGTATAATACAATAATTGAATTGATCCCTAGAGCTCAACTTAATGAATGGGGTCTCACATCCAGCTACTTCTGGATGCTGCCCAACTCTTAGAGACAAGGGGCAAAATCTAGCTCTTCTTCTTCAAATGATTTTCTGAGAACTTTTTAAAATCAATTTGGTATTTATGGCTTTAAAGCACAAATAAACAAATTATTTCAAGAAGATAGCTTATCTCAAATAGAAATCTTCAGCAGGGATTATAATGGGAAAGAATAGAAATATACCAGGGATTAAAGTAAAGGTTGAAAAGGCCATGATGATGAAGATGATCTCATAAGTAATCAGCAATTAATTAAAAATATTTAGTTATTTTCCTTGATTATTATAGAAAGCTGCTCTTCTATTATGCAAAAATATTTACAAACAGTTGGGGCAATGCCATATGTTTTCCATGTTCTGCTACAAACTAATTCAAAAAATTGTTTCCGCCACTCCTCTAATTGTCTTGCTGTTTCTTTCCATAAATAATGCATGTGTATTCGGAAGCATCTGACTATGAAAGCCTTACATTTTACAGTACTAAAAAGTTTAGAAAGGGAAACCATAAGCGGCTTTTTATGCAAATGAAAAATGGCTCTGTGTTTAAATCAGGAACAGTCATAATCATATGCCACATCTATGTGACCTATTTTGAAGCATATCGCTCCTCGCTGCAAGCTGCTTAGGAGAGAATGGAGGCAGAACCAGTAAGATTTTTTAGCTTCTAAGAGAGAAAAAGAGGAGGGGTGGGAGGAGAGAGAGAGTGGGGGAAGTAGGTGGGAGGGAGGGAGGGAAAAGCTTCATTAAGCTTTTGTGGTTGCCAATCATTGATGATATGGTATAGTATGGTATGATATGGTATGGTATGGTATGGTGTATAGTATGGCATGGCATGGCATGGTATGGTACAAATCATAACAATGCATGTTACAGACATGTTACTGAGATTCTCAGTCATCCAGGTCATGCTTGTCCCAAAGGTGCTTTTTCAAGAGATAACTGAGCTTTCTTGTTTTTCTTTGAAGACATTTCATTTTTCATCCAAGAAGCTTGAGAAAGTAACTTTGTGATAACAATGTATCTTTAACAATCTAAGATTTATTTGTAGACTTGTATACAATCACACACCCACTGCATTAACAATCTAAGATTTATTTGTAGACTTGTATACAATCACACACCCACTGCAGTGTATTTGGAGATTTTTGATTACTCTGAATTTCCATTCTTCACCACTTCTGGAAGGGAAAAGAAACCACTATCTTAATCAACTCTATTTGAAGAGAACTTCTGTGTCGATTCGAGCGATTTTTAAATCCCATTATTTGGAAGCGAAACTGGCCAAAAGCATATATTTTTTTGCCATGATTTTGCCCCAGAATCCATTACAACAAATGGAGCTCAAAATCTTGGAACTCTTGTTTCATTTGGAAGGATTAAGGGAATCTAATAGGCAAAACTCAAATGTATGATGTATAAAACTTGCTAGGCTTTGTCACTTTGGAGGAAGTCCAGTAAGTAAGATGACTTCAAAAAACAATATAAATAGAAGAGGAGCTGGAAGTATAGGAAATGCTATGTCATTTCTCCTATTTCAAGGGTATGTGTAGTGGATTTCAATTCAACAGTGGGGAAAGGGGCAGAGAGAAACACTGAATCAGGCCTGTCATCCTCCAGATGTGTTGGACCACAGCAGCTCCAATTCTTAATATGAAGAGTTGTTGTCATAAGCCAAACGAAAAGGTAGTTTAAACATACCACTCAACCAAGATTTATTTTAACCAGAAGTCTCAGTGGCCCAGTTTAAATTTGAAATATGGGTTATAAACCACAATTGCTTGGTATCTGTTCCGAATCCCCAAGCTTTAACAAATAATGTTTATTTTTTAAGTTTAAGAAATAAAACATGCTAAACTAATTACATAGGTTACTCAAAAAGAAAGTGGTGAAAGTCATTTTAGTACCATTCAGTTCATTATTACTAGGTGTTTGGCCCCAACGGAACTAAGTTGTCATCTTATATGTAGGTCTTGTTCTGTTTTATTTTCATTTATTGTTATTGTCTCTCTTCTCAGACACTGCCTAAACACTGCCTAGTGTTTAGGATGGTCTGCAAATAAATACCTTATGACAATGAGAAGTAGAGATGACTAATCTTAAAGGCACCCACATATTTAGCAATAGTGCCCATAGTGGGGAAGCATTCATATGCAGTATGGAGATGTTCACAAATACTACTTCTCCGCAGACACATAATAACTGACAGGACTTTGCAGGGATAGAGGCTCCTTTTACAAATTTGATTAATTTCCAGTTTCCATGTTTCAGTTTTTCAAATCTTATCTGCCAGCAGCCCCAAATTTGGCCCTTTTGTAGAGTTGTTATGTAGGCCAGGAGAATGGTCAGAAGATACTCACTAACTTCTTACCTTTTTCTTCAAAAAACCTTAAGTTATTTAGATGAGATAATTGATGTACTTGGAAGATCTGGTGTATTCTTTGCACCTGTTATTTGCATTTGCAAATAAGAAAGGAAGGAAGGAGTCTCTACTCCACCACATTTGATTGCCTAGTGCAACTAGTGCTTGGCAATGGTTTAATCATAAATGAGTTTACCACATCATCATCTTCATTCTTGGATTCCTCAGTCTAAATGACAACTGAAGCAGACAGGAGCTTGTTTGCTTGATTATTTTTCCTGTGTTGTTTTCTCAAATTAAAAAAAAAATCTAAAGGAAAACTTGGATCCACAGGTAATAAATTTATTGAGCTAATCTCTTCAGTAAAAGTACACTGGAAAGGAGATAGAAATTCCTTTTTGGAAAAATATTTTAGCAGTTATGCTAAATTTAATGCAGTAATTTAGATTTAAATAATTATTCTAGATTAAACTCATTTACATAGTATTACACTGTAAATTTAGTCACATTAATTTTGAATCTCAGTTAATTCACAGAGTTGATTTATTTCCTTTGAAAGAGTAATAAAATGTAGTGGAAGGGCTCCCATTACAGGAAACAAATGGCTCAAATTTCCAGAAGTGAAATGATTTTTAAAAATCTCCCAGATTCTCAGGAGGGACCTTAATTACCCCAAACAGATTTTCAGTTAGTGAAAGTGGAGAAGGTATAAGCAAAAATTACCCATAGTTTACATGCTATGCTATACCATAATGTAGTTTGTTTGTGGATTAGTGTTAGGTAAACTCAGCCATGGTGATTTGTAAACTATTGTTTATAACTAAATACAACATGTAAACTCAATCTTGTTTTGTTTAATAAGCCATGGTTATAAGAAACTAATCAGAGCAGTGGATGAGTAACATACTGTTAGGTGTAGGAAGAAAACTTGGATATGCCCAATTTTCATTTCACATAAAGTAAAAAATAGCCTTTGGCTATTACTTGACTGATTGAATAATTGTTGGATGTATACCTTAAAGAATAGAATATTAAATTGGTTTTCCAGTTTGATTTATTTGATACATTTCAATCTGTAAATATTTCATTGCATTGAAGCAGGTGTCATCCATTAATATTTCCAATCTAACTCAACAAAGCAACATGCAATGCAACTTTCATAGATTTACTCTATAGGAGTCCCATAATCTGCTAGCATGCCAGAATTCATTAAGCAGCATGTTGCAGACTTGGGCTTGGTGAATGATAGCTAGGAAACTTGATCACAGCATGCCCTTATAGAAATGTAAAATGTTGTGTCCTGCATTGCATAAAAGGGGAAAATGCATACACATCTCCAAAAGCTTCATGAAAAGCTCTGCATCTTTTGGACCATTTTCAGCTGGTTGCAAATTTCAATTTATTAAGACTGGATATATTTGAGAAGACAATTCCCTCTATACCCCCACCCCACCCCCAAGAATCTGGGCTCTTTCCTACAAGGCACTTACACCGATATGTCAACTTCATTTCTATGTTCTCATGACATCATCCTCTTGGACACATTTAGCATCTTTTGGTTTCTCTGCAGTGCAGCGCAAATCATAAATAAAAGTTAGAGTTCAGCAGGTTTTGGAGGATGAACCATTTATCCAACTGCAGAAACTGTTGCCTTTCCTGCATTCTTGGTAGAAATTGTTACTTTCTAGTAGATTTCATGGGCAATTTTATCATGAAAACCAATATTAATCTTTCCAGTTAATTTTAAAAATTTTTAGAATTTCATAATTTGTTTTACAATTTTACAACTCTTGTGAAAGCAGTATCAATCTTGCCCTGCTTGAATTTCCCTACTTATAAAGACTCTGTGTATAAAACTTTTGCCTTATTCTTCCTCCCAGTCTCTGGCTTCAAGAAGTCATGACTCTTCTCACAGCCCATGGTATCACACTGCAACCTACAACCAGAATTTGCAGTTGCTGGGGAAAGTATCTGATCGTAAAAGTAGCACCATGTTATTGTTATAGGTCTTAATGGAATTGATAAGCCAGAAGAATGGCATTTGGTCCTGGTTGTTTGGGTTTTGTTTCCAGGACAGCCAGAGTATAGCATACCCCAGGTACTGAAGAATTAGTAACAATGGTGCATTGGAAAATCTGCTAGAAATACCATTTACATGCAAGGAAGAAGTGATGGGAATATAAAATAGGGAAAATCATAGAAAATGAAGAAGCTAAATTGCTCTGGATCTTAGAATTCAAATAGAGAGTAACCTGCCACATAACAATGGATAGTGGATGTGGCAGTACCAGGAGATAGCAGAATAGGAGAGAAAGAACTGGAGAAGACCCTTGGAAATAGAAATAGAAAGACTGGCAAAAGAAAGCAAAAGTAATGCCAATAGTAATAGGTGCCTTGCATGCAATTCCAAAACAACTGGATCACTAGTTGAACACCATCAGCATTGACAAATTCATCATCAGTAAATTGCAAAAGGCAACTTTATTCAGAATAGCTTACATCCTGTGATATCTCTAACCCATCAAACATCCACATCTGTCTATCATAGGTCCTTGGGAAGGACTCGATGAGAAGACAAACATGCCAAATCCAGTCTGAACATCTGGCTAACTGTGTAATGTCACCATTAGCATTGACAAATTCACCATCATTTTTTTGCAAAAAGACAGCTTTACTTGGAACAGCTTACATCCTGCAACAATACTTCTAACACTAACATCAACATCTTCCTATCCTAGGAAGGACTGGATAGGTGAGGGGAAAGTGCTAAATCCAATCTGACCATCTGGTTGACAACTATAATTTATTAAATTTGTATGCTGTTGTGTCATGGTGTTTCCTTGCCTCCCCTTAAAATTTTGAGGACAATAGAAGTGAAGATGAGTACATGGCCAATTCAAAGCATTGTTA
This sequence comes from Thamnophis elegans, assembly GCF_009769535.1. Lineage (NCBI taxonomy): Eukaryota > Metazoa > Chordata > Lepidosauria > Squamata > Natricidae > Thamnophis > Thamnophis elegans. The sequence continues at coordinate 90,005,998 of NC_045541.1, forward strand.
AAGATTGAGAAGTGAAAACAGTTCTATGTGGAAAGGCCTGTGTAATAAGGAAAATATGCTTTTTAAAATATTATAAACACAGCCCAGATTGAATTTTGCTCATAAGGTTTCTGTCTTTTCTCTTCAACCAAGCCACCTCTTCTGACTATAATTCAAAATCAAAACCTTTTGATTATGAAAGGATTAAGAAGAAATTGCTTTAACCTGTACTGGCCAAATTATACAGCATTATTATTGGTGTCAGGCTTATTTTTACAGCTTACTCACTGCTGAGTATTTTGTTTTCACTGTTAATTCTTGCACCCATCTTTTGTTATCAGAGGACCAGCATCTCTGTGTACGATAGCTCTTTCTTATAAGCTGTTATTGCCATTTGATAGTGCCTGCAGGAAGATTCAATTAAAGCTAATGAAATCTGGGTCAAAAATCTCTCTCTTCCAAGTTCATTTTTACTTTCGCATTTGATTGTTCTCTTCTTATCTATTATGAATGTTCTTGTTAAGCCCTCTCAGAGAAAAGAAAGCTCTCAGGGAAATATTTTTCTGCAAGTGTTGTATTATTTTCTTAAGTCTCTCTGTTTTGAGTCTCAATCAATGTCACTTGCTACTCAAGTCAGCATAAAGGGACTCAAAATAGATACAAACTTATATAGGATTGTGATTAGTGAAAGACGTAACTGGTGATGACTGAATATATCAGGAATATATTTCGCAAAGGATACCAAAACTCAAATTAAAACTCAAAATAAAAACTCAAAATAGATACAAACTTCAGACTCAATTGCAGAAAATACAACTTCAGCAATAGAGTGGTCAATGCCTGGACTTCATTGTTACTTCCTCAAACCCCCATAGCTTCAACCTTAAACTGTCTACTGTGGACCTCCCACAATTCCTAAGAGGTCTGTAACAGGGCGTGCATAAGGGCACCAGCGTGCCTACCATCCCTGTACTACTGTCCCCATTTATTTGTATTCATTTCATGTAGCCATGTTTATGTTTATATTTACACCTGTTATCTCATACATTTTTGACAAACTAACTAACTAACTAACAAATAAAATGGCCAAGAGTTACATTGATCTCCATATTGCAGGAACAGTAAGCCCTCCAAGACTTGGTTATACACACCTTTTCGTCTTGTGTCAAATCAATTTTGTGAGAAAATGCACATGTGAAAGTGCATATGTGAATACAGGGGTATGTCTGTCTTGGTATTTCATTTGATAAATCTTTTAACTAAACTCCTTTAACAAAAAAAAAACATATTAATATTTTGGCTAACACAAACAATTTATTGACCATTTTGGCTAAAGCACAGGTTTTATAAACAATATTTTCCCCAGTTTGTATATGTTATTTTCATGAATTTTCCTACAGATTATTTATACAGATATAAATTTGGTGGTGGTGGTGATGGTGGTGAAGTCCATTGCATTTGGATCTGCACATTTACACATTTCAGATTATTATACTATTTTTTAAAGTTATTTGTAGGTATGACATTAGATACATTTCTATTAAAAAATAAAAGTAATGAATTTACTGACAAATGACTTCTGAAATCTTTCCAAGAAAATTTGCTCAGGGAGAAAGACAGAAAAGAAGGAAAGAAAGGAAAAAGAAAGAAAGGAAAGAAACAGAGAAAAAAGAAAGAAAGGAAAGAAACAAAGAAAAGAAAGGAGAAAGAGAGAGAAAAGGTGAGAGAGAGAGAGAGAAAAGACAAAGGAAGGGATAAAGGGAGAGAGAAAGAGAAAAATAAAAAGAAAGAAAGAATGAGAAAGAAAGAAAGAGAGAGAGAGAAAGTAAAAAGAAAGCAAAAGAGAAAGGGAGAAAAGGGAAGAAAGAGAAAAAGAAAAAGAAAAGAAAGAGAAATTATATTTTTTTATTCTTCTAGGACTATAGGAATGTTTGCTTTTCAGCAATAATGAGTAGCAGCTGGCATCACAAGAGATTATTAATTTTTGCCTTTAGGCAATAGTTTATCGAGATTGTGTGAAATATTGTGTGATTTACACATTCTAGTCAAACCATAGCTGGCTTGATATTTGTCTTTCAAATCTAGATAGTTTAAATACTGAACACTTCCTCCTTCCTATTACAGTCCACTTTTTTCCTTCTCTGTCATTACAGATGCACTTTCAAAAAGCATCGTCCATGTGTCACGTGCATTTGAAAAAGGACGGTCACATGCTAAGACCAAGTCTTGATGTATTCTAGAGGCATTTTTCCTTGTTTAAATTAGTTCCTAGCAACTTTTGTTTTGAATGTTTAATTATGGTACTTGCAATTGTATTTATACTGCAGTTGTAATTTCTTTCTCTGTGTGGCACCTAGCGTCTTTGAAGTAAAAGAATTAAACCATTAAAGAAATATAAAGAACAATGTGAGAAATACTAAGCACATATAAACAGAATTAATTGTTTATGTATTGAAATGAAGCAGCCTGAAAATGATTAATGAGGATGGATTATGCCCATAAGGAAAACATTCAAAATTCATTCAAAGCATATAATGAGATTTTTTAGAAAAGTAATTTGTGACAATTACATATTTAGCATTGGGGTAACCAATGTTGTCTTTATTGGTCTTGTTCAAGCATTTAATCAGAGATATGGCGCTCAAGACATCAAAGGCCATATATGCTGGTCTTCCTACTACACTACCTACCAGCCCTGCTTGTTCAGATCTCCAACTTTTTTGTATTAGATTGATAGGCTTGGGGGTCCAAATGAATGTGGATAGACTTCCCTTCAGAGCTTGCAATTAAATATGACAAAAATGCATTTCTGAGAACAGAGATGAAACATACAGAAATGGAGAGAACATTCATATTAACATGTTCTCTCCATTTGTGTATGTATGTATGTATGTATGTATGTATGTAATCTGTACTCCATGCTGAGCAGTCACAGGTTTCTACAAATTGAAATCATTAGCCTAGAGTTACACAACCCATTGAAAGTTCAAAAGGTCTTCATTTTTGTGTTAAATTTATATTTAAAACAAAAATAGTTCGTCGAAAAAGCGACTGCCTGTGAAGGCTCCTGGATTGGGGCTGAAAGGTGAAAGTGGAATCAGTATGCTCCATCCCATATTTGGGTAGACCAAGTTGCACTGATAAAAAAAAAACACTTAAAAGGTCTTCATGCAAAAATTGAGCTTATGCTAGTTGAAGATTTATAATTACCAAAGATTGGAAATTAAAGTCTTTCTTTGCATCAATAATATTGTGGGAAATAGTGCTGATAAAAAGTCTTTGAAGATCTACATCCATTAAAGTTTTGTCTCAATTGTTAATCCATAATAACATTAGGTTTCCTAACATTTTATGCTTGGTCTATGCAAAGTTCTTCTTGGATAATAGTATTGGACATTACATTTCTCATTAAGATGATTTTGTATTTTTAAACTTTAAAAGAGTTTTATTGCTTATTGGTTCTTTGGTTTCTTTCTATTTCATTTTCATCTGTTTCCATATACAAGCAATAAAATATATAGGATATTGCACTTTGACATACTCATTCTTCCTGGGGACGAATAACTGGATGAAGAATTTAAGAATATGTTATTTGTTCTTTAATTTTTCATATTGAAAGATTTGGGTTTCCAACACCAAGCCATTCTTATGTTGAAGTTAGCAGTTAGTTATCTTCAGGTTAATAGGCACTATATTTGTACAAACCATAGTAACAAAGCATAGCAAAACATTAATGCATCTTCCCATGAAGATTTCCTTTTTCCTTTCTTTTCCTTTCCTTTCCTTACCTTTCCTTTCCCTTCTTTCCTTCCCTTCCCCTCTGCTCCCCTCCCCTCCTTGCTTACCAAACTCTATCCTACCCTACCCTATCCTTTCTTCTGTCCTCCTGCTGCATCTTCCATTCAAAATATTGTTCAAATGTTTGGGCAAAGTTGATCCATTTCATAAAGCAAAGGATATCAACAAATAACCCCCAAGCATTATTTGTATGGATATATAAATATTGCTATCAGTGATATCTCAATGATTTCCCACTGTTTGATCATAGCTGTGACTCCTAAATGAGTCTTATTTAAATGGAATCACTCCAGATATACTGATTGATGTAATTGCATTTGCTCAAGAGCTGCTAAGACAACTGGATGTGAGAATTTCTCTACAGATCATTGGGGTATAAACATATTATGATTAGAGATACACAATGTATAAAATTACAGAATCTGGTATGAGAAGAAGCACCAACTTCAGAATATCACTGGGTGGCTGGAATTCTTGTTGTTTAGAAAATGTCCATTAGGGAAACTAAATGGGTGTGTTTGGCTTCTCATCTTTACTAATAATGGCCATCTCTGCCATGCAGCAGAATGAAATGAGCTGCTTCAGGTGGGCCCATGAAAAGAGAGGAAAGACAAAGGCAATAATTTGCATCTGAATGGTGCAACAAGAGTTTTCCTGCTGTTAAACCAAAGGAGGCTGCTGGTCAGGGCAGCCTCTGAATGTGCTTGGTAGAGCTCAGCTGTGCCATGCATTATGTGGGTTGGAAGGAAATCTATCTGAAAGTTGGCAATTACAATTGAACTGGGGGGGATCCTAGCAGCACTGTATTTATATTACAATGGGCACATTGTTTTTCAACACTGGAATCCTTCTTTTTGCAAAGGATCAATAGCTTTGTGTTCCCCAATTGATACGTATTGATTTGCAAGGCATTGCCTTGCCTATGTATCCATCCCAGAGCCCTTTGTGCAATTCGGCATTCTGAATGGGCACACAATAATTCAAGTCTCTTTATCCTTCAGCTAGTGGCTGTGGTGAGAGGCAAATTATTCTGTTTTACCACAGGGATCTCTATAATGGAAGACATTCATGTCCCTAACAACACTGTAATTAGATGATTTTATTGTTCTGTTGTTTTGCATTTTTTTTAAGAAATAAAAAGTCATTAAGTGCCTCTATGAGCACCAGTCTCCATGGCAAACTGGCAGCACCAATGCCTTCAGAATGGAAACAACTTGACCAGCTTTGAAAACATTAAAAATTACCTTCATTATCAAGAGATACAAAACTTGTTTTCTCCCCCACACCAGGGGTGGGTTGCTGCCAGCATTACTGCAAGTTCTGCATGCAAACTTTTTTGCATGTGCACGCTACAAAGCGAAGGTTGGAGACTGGACAATAGTTGGCTAAAGAAGCTGGGTCCAGGGAAGGCTTCTTAAGGAGGGCCTCACCACCGCCTCCTTCAAGGAGGTGGGAAAGAACCCCTCTCTCAACGAAGCGTTGGTAATCGCCTGGAGCCAGTCTCGTGTCACCTTCCGGGAAGCCGAGACTAACCAAGAGGGACATGGGTCCAGCACACAAGGGGCAGCACTGAGTCTCCCCATAATCCTGTCCTTGCCCTCAAGGGTCATAGAATCAAATTCATCCCAGATAGTCTCCACAAGATTCATCCCCGTCGACTTGCCTGAATCTACCCAGTCAGAGTCCAAGCCTGGCTGGATCTGAGCAATTTTATCCTGCAGATACTGAACAAATTCTTCAGCCCTACCCTGCAAGGGGTCTTTCCCAGCTCCTTGGTTAAGTAAGGAACGGATCACCATAAACGCACACTTGCATGCCCGCCAAATGCATGCCTTGCACGCATGTGTATTTGCATCTAAAAAAGTCTGCGCATGCGGACAATGTTAGAAAAGTAAAAAAATCACATTTTTGCAATGAAGATTGTTCTGCGCATGCACAGAGCTAAACATCAACATGGCGTTGCTGACAATAGAACCAGTTCAGGGCCGTGGCAGGCCAAGTTACTACCTACTTGGCCGAACCGGTCTAAACTGGTAGGAACCCACTTCTGTCTCACGCTCCCTTTGGCTTTCTCCTCCATGGTCCTAAACTGGTCTTTTTTCTACATGTCTTTTTTTAAACTGCTCTCATTTTTTTAAAAAAAGACTGCCACTTTTTAGAAGGGGCAAAGCATCAGTAACACTCTTATGGAATTGGTTGAGCAATTTTACACTTCTACTCATCTAACATCTCTGAGATGAAAATGCAGGTGGCTTGCTGTTGTTTTTCCTCGAAAAACAATCTTTCCATTTACACATGGGCTCCCCAGCTTTTCATGTTTCAGAAAAACCTTAAGGGTAGACAGCATAAGAAGTGTGCTTTTGTGTAGGAAGGAATGGCAGAACCTGGGGGTGGAGTTAAAAGAGGGATCAGCCTAGAATCCCTACATAGCCAAAAGATACAAAGTGATTTTGTATCTCTTGATAATGAAGGTAATTTTTAATATTTTCAAAGCTGGTCAAGTTGTTTCCATTCACACTCACCAAATTCCAATTGATCCTTATCTAACTCCATTAATCATTAGTTGAGAATATTCTTATACATAGGCTTTTTAACAATAAATCAGTTTAATTAGACTTTCACGTGCTGATCTGGTCTTTTGATTTTTCTGTGATTTTTTTTCTTCAAATCCGGAAGTAGCGAATGACAAGATATATAAGTAACATCATACTTCACTTCAGTTAGGAACTAAACTAAACACACACACACACATACACACACCAAAAAATTTCCATTGAAATTTTGAAGCATTGGAAGAACAACTTAGAACCTTTTTAAAAAAAAAAATCAGGAAAGAAACTGGAACTCAGAGTTATAGCAATAGCAATAGCACTTAGACTTATATACCACTTCATAGTGGTTTTAAAGTCCTCTCTAAGCAGTTTACACAGTCAGCATATTGCCCCCAACAATCTGGGTCCTCATTTTACCCACCTCGGAAGGATGCAATTCTGAGTCAACCTTAAGCTGGTGAGATTTGAACTGCAGCTAGCAGTCATCTGAAGTAGCCTGCAGTACTGTACTCCAACCACTGTGCCACCTCAGCTCTTAGTTGGTCATTTGCATTCTTTTAGCGGGTAATTAAGATTACGACATCATCTATCTCCAATCCACAACACAGTCCTTTCAATAGTTCCAAGAAGGCTCCACATCAATTTGCACTACTCAGGTGACCCTGATGACACAGATAAACCTCCAGGTGATCTTAACGATCTGCTAAAAATGCAAATGATTAGTTGTCTGCATGGAGTATAAATCCTTTCATTCCCCACCATCCAGTTAGCTGAAGAAGCTTCTTAGATGAGAAGTGAAACATCTTCAAAGAAAAACAAAAAGTTCGGTTGCCTCTCGATAAAAAAGCACCTTTGGGACATAGGATTTAATGTTCTCTATCTTCCTATTTAACATCTGTGTGGAACTGCTGGGAGACATTATCCATCATCATGCAATAAGAAATCATTAGTGTGCTGATTATAGTCAATTGCACTTCTGTACTACAGGTAAACTAACTGTTACTATTGATGTCCTGTTCTGGTGCCTGGAGACTATGGAGGTCTGGATGAGGTATAACAGGTTTCAACTGAATTCTGACAAGACTGAGTAGTTTTAGGCCAGGGCCTTCTAATTCTGGAACTTTGCTATTTCTCACAGTTACTCATGTAACTTCTATTCACAATTACTCATGCCTTGATCATTTCCCAAAAGGACTACTATAACATGCTACATGGGTCTGTCCTTGAATATTATCTGGAAGCTTTAGCTAGTGCATAATGCAGCAGTATGGGCAGATATGAGTGTTCCTAGAAGGATGCATATTATATCTCTGTCCATGAGCTGCACTGGTGGCTGGTTTGCTTTTGAGTGCAATTCACGGTGCTGTTTTTCATCTTTAAAGCCCTACGTGATAAGAGGCAAAGTTATAGAGATGTGAAGACCACACCCTACATGGCAGGAGGCCAAGTTATAGAGATGTGAAGACCACAGTCAGCTAAAGTAGCCTGCAGTACTGCACTCCAATCACTGTGCCACCTCAGCTCTTAGTTGGTCATTTGCATTCTTTTAGCGGGTAGTTAAGATTATGACATCATCTATCTCCAGGGACTGCCTCTTCCTGTTTACTTCTACCCATTCCATCAGGTTCTGTAGGAGAGTCATATTGGTGGTTCCATCTGCTAAGGAGTTCCATCTGAAGGAATACAGGAGATGAGTTTCTTCTGTTATGGTACCAGTCCTCTGGAACATTGTCCCCCCTTTCCTTGAGACGAGATTAGCTCCAACCCTTTTGGACATCTTTCATATATTATTTCTTAGCCGCGAGCCTGAATTTATGAAAAGGAACCAAGCTCATCCTAAAATGTCCTGTGAATTCCTATGAATGTTTCACGGAAAAAAACAAAAGAAGAAACCAGCCTTCAGAGAAGTGTTTATTTTCACTCAAAATGAATGGTTTTCATTTTGGTTCTTCACAAGCAGACAGTTTCTCCAAAAATGAGACAAACATGTGGCAGCTTCATATTCCAGTCAGCAAACATGATGAGCGTCCTTGGTTAGAACCTAGTATAAGAGTGATCCAAAATAAAAAGGATTGACATATAGTGCCATGAGACACTTTTAATTATGGTTGCATGTTTCAGGCCTTGTTTTAAATAAGTATAGTAATCGTGTTTGGTTTGTCTTCGTTAATATTTGTCTACTATTTTTCTGTTGCTATTGTTAAGCTGTGAACTAATTTTATTGGATGGAATTGTATAATTAATGTGTTTTCTGATTTGAAAAGGTGAGTAATAATATAACACTGTGCTATTCACGTACACGAGATGTATGATTTACCACATGTGAGTAATCATCCATGTTAAATAAAATGAATAAAATGGCTCTTAAATAAATTATCCACTTCTCTGAGTTTTAATAACCATTAGTAGAAAACGCACTGACAATTTAAAATGTTTTTCCGTTTCATATGATATATTCAGGTTTTTTTACTTAATTTCTTCTCCTTCTCTACTGCCAAAATTCTATATCACATTTGTAAGAATGCATTTTCAGGATCAGTCAATCTTTATAATATGTTTTTCCTATTATCAACATTATAAAGGCATGAGGGATCTAACCATAACCATTAACCTGATTTAGTCAAATTACAGTTAATTTGCTCTTGACTTGCTTCCTGTACAAATGAATTCATCAATCATATTAATGTGTTTGTAGCAACTTGAGATTACCGGTAATTCTCTTCTACAGTGTGAATATTTGCAAATGCAATTACCCACCATCTATGGCAAATGTGTGCCTATAACAAAAATAAGAGCTTATGTTGTTTTTGCAACATTACAGTGTGTTATGAAAATTATACCTCAAACTGATAACATTATAAAATTTGGTCACTAATTCATATAATTAAAAAAAATAGATTAACTTTGCCAACACAGGGTCTTCTAGAAATGTCTGGACTGAAATTTGTAGAATTCTCCAGTCAGGATTTCCATGAGCTTCATCTCTATAAAGCTGTTTTCGTAGCAAATTGTTTCCTTGTTTTTGAGAGCTCAATCAAAGCTGATGCTTTCAGGGAAACCTGGCTTCTCCCACCCTCCCTTCATGCCACTAGCTTCCTTAATTGAGACCCTTACGTCTGTTTGCAGGTGAGAATGAACCGAAATGCTTGTGAGGCATATACCTAACATGCAGTGTGGATGAAGGATTCTCCACCTGCTACCTCTGTTGTCCTTAATTGGCTTGCTGATTTCTCCCATTTAGCCAGGCATTGCAGAACCAGTCTACTGCATCCTTCAACACTCGCTAGGTCTTTATTGAGAGCATGTCTAATCTTATATTTTCCCTCTGACCCTCTGAATACATATTCACTCAGAAATTAATCAGGAGAAGGACAGTGTGTCAGAGCTTTAAAAGAAGTTGCATGAGAAAGCAGAAGTAAATGGAATGGAGGTTCAGTGTAGCTGGGCTAGAAATAGCAATAGCTCTTAGACTTATATACCACTTCATGTGCTTTACAGCCCTTTCTGAGCGGTTTACAGAGTCAGCATATGGCCCCCAACAATCCAACCTCTCATTTTACTGACCTTGGAAGGATGGAAGGCTGAGTTAACCTTGAGCCATTTAAAATCAAACTCCTAGAGTGAGCAGTACTGCATTCTAACCACTGCGCCACCACGGCTCTTAGAATAGAATCATGGAATGTTCTTCTAAAAATTTTGTTAGAGTATTGACCTATCATGAAGCTTTTTTAAAACAACTACTACAAAAAAAACCCACAGTGTTCAGCTTTGAGACATATGCCAGGGTTTGTCTACCTAGCCATCTCTCTGTTACTGTGTCTCTCAACCTCAGCAACTTTAAGATAGGTGGACTTCAGTTCTCAGAATTCTCCAGCTAGCATGGAGTAATTCCAATTCATTCAAACCCTTAAAAGGTACTGGAAAGAAAGTCTATTCAAGAAAAGGCAAACACAACATGTTCATGACAATGTGGATGATCCTGTTTTGTGGCACTGCATTGCTTGTGGAATTACTGTTAGTGTTATGTTATGCTAGTTATAATTTTGCTTATTGTTTTTATTATGTTTTTGTTACCAATCAAGAGTCATGTGCTTGAAATGGGCAGCTGTATAAATTTGAGAGAGAGAGAGGGGGAGAGGGGGGGAGAGGGAGAGAGATGCTCGCATTGCTTTTTAAAAATAAATCTTCTTATTTTGTACTTTACTGAATTTACAATGAAGCAAGTCACTTCTGTTCATCAACAAATCTGCAATGCAGCTCATAACTAAAAAAAAAAAAAACCCATTAAAAATAGGAAGATGGCTTATAGTGAACCAAAAACTATTAGAATCTCATAAAGTATCCAAATAATGAGAAAGCATTTCTGTACATTTTGTTGGAACAGAGTAATTAAGGTCACAGTTATACAAGCTCTGACTCCAGTAGTTTAACATGACATCAAAGCCTTCAATAATCATTCAATAATATTGAAGTCTGAACTACCTGAATAATTAAATTATGTTACCCCAGGACCTTGTTTAGTGATTCACTTTCAGACCAGTGAATGCATGAGTAGCTTATCCATTTCTGAAACAGTGGGATTAGAGGCTTTCCTTTTCTACCTTTACTGTCATATTATAACTTCATAATAGCTATTGATGTAAAAGCTGTCTGGGATATGAGAACAAAAGAAACCACATGTTGTATGTCATTAAAGCAAAGCTGTATAGGTACCTCCATCTGATTGTTTTGTTCATTCAAAAGTTTGGATGAAGTAAATATGTAAATTAGTAATAGGAATCAAGGAATCTTATATGCTTTCAACAGGGCATTTTGTATGTTTCTCTGGCCTTGTGTACAGACACAAAAAAGTTTTGTGTTGAAGTTAATTACCAATAAGTTGTCTGTGTGCCTTAATTCTGAGATCCATGATCATTGATTTACATTTTAAAACGTAATCTTGATAAACTGATTAAGAAAACAGAAAACACCTCCTCTGGAATTATTTTTTGGCAGACATACTTTTAATGTAAGGTCACCAGACGTCCCGATTTCAGTGGGACAATCACGATTTATAACAATTTGTCCCATGTCCCAGGGCGTTTTTAAAAAGTCCCGATTTTCTGGCTTCATGTTGAAAGCCCAGTGGATTTGCTTAAGAAATCCTAACCGGGGCAAGACAAAAAACACTCTGTCTAACCTCTCTCTCTCTGTCTCAGTACTTTCATTGAAGATATTAAAACTTTAAAGCAAGAAAACGGACCCCCCCCCGCGTGCCCCTTTTACCTCATTTTATAAGAAAAAATGACCAAGTACCATAGAGCTCCAGGAAATACTTGGCTAGAGAGGTAGTGAGTGTTCCTTCCTGGATTTTCCGGAGGGGAGGGGCACAGAGGTTGGAGGTCTGCTCGTGTGGAAAAAATGGTAGCAAAGTTTCTTTGAAAAATATTTCCCTGACTAATTTCACCATTTTAATTTGCTCAGTTCTTTGTATTAACATCTACATCAAAGGTGTCCCTCTTTACCAATCTGAAAATCTGGTCTCCTTACTTTAATATCCCAAAGAGATGAACAGTACCTTTACATATGAGCTTTTATTTTTTCACTGAAAAGTGTAAGTATAGTCACTAGCATTCTGGAGATGTGAAATATGGTTTGCTTGTTTGTTTTTGTTTGGTTTATAATTATTTCCCCAGAATTGGCCTTAATGGAAATTAATACTGTCTCTTTTGAGTGTATTGAAATGTCTCTTAAGTGACAAATAATAGGATTTTTTAATCTACCTCTCTAACTCTAATAGTGTTGTAATAAACAAAATAATGTAGCAATCATTTTTAGTGAAAATAGGTGAGTCGCTCACGGTTTGCATAAGTTTTCTATTTTGTTACAGACCTAATAATTAAAAGGAATTTGAAAAATTTGGACCAAATATAATTCCTGCCTGAATTGCAAACACCACCCCCCGCCCCGGCAATGCTACTTGTAATATGTAGCAGAAAAAGACAGATTGCCTTCTTGGTGGGATGGGACAGGCAGAGGACAACATGCATTCCTACCATAAAAAATGATTGGTTGATGTCCATAGAGGAATTTAGTTCTGGCCTTGAAAGGAAGGGGGAATGGGACAACTTGCCACAGCCAACTTGCTGCAGCCAACTCATCATGGCCAACTCGCTGCAGGGCAACTCACCATGGCCGACTCGCCGTGGGGCATCTCACTGCAGGACAATTTAACAATTCTGTTAGGTAAGCTCCCCATTGGGAGAGCGAGTGCGTTCAGAGAGCATTGTGAGAGTTGTGTTGGAGCACACACAAACCAGCATACAGAGACATTGCAGTTTAAACAGGCGTTTACTTTCGTGGCACTTTCTAACAGCCAGCTTCCAAAACACTCAGATCAGATCAGCCCAGCATCTAACAAACAGAGAACTAACAGTCATTCTGGCTCCCTCTTATGGCCGATTGAGGAAAAACAGCAGCCAATCACATTTTACAGCATGATTTAAAGAAACAGGTACAGCATTGCTATATGATTTATATATTGCCAACCCAACCATTAGATTATATTCCTAACAAATTCTACTTAATTATTTAAAATAAATAAAAATTATTTTAATTTTTGCTACTTACATTTCATTCTGTCCCTCCTTTTGCATCCTTTCTTTAATTAATCTATTCCACCCTTTCTTTGGTTTTAGTATAACTCTTGTCCCTCTGAATTGTCCTCCAGCGAGTTGGCCATGGGAAGTTGGCTGTGGTGAGTTAGCCATGGTGAGTTGGCCGCAGAGGTGGGCTGCACTTACTTTCACAAGCGGTTTGCTGGTTGTGAGCGCGTGTGTGCACATGTAGTTTTGCTCACACGTGCCCCCTTGGGAGTGAAACGGAGCTTCAAAGAATCAGGTAATCAACTCAGGCAGCTCTGGTGAGTAAAGCAGGGGAGTTGCAAAACTCAGCTGGGCAGCGAGGGTGGAGGGAATGAGCCAGAAAGTTAATTATAAATGGATAGCTTAGCACAAGGGTGGGTGGGCAGGCCAAGCTAGCTAGCAAAGCTAAGGGTTTGCCCAAACCCACAAGACCATGTAGCACCCCACCATTGGTTGGCCATGGCAAGTTGGCCATGGCAAATTGTCATAGAACCAAAGGAAGGTGGGAGGGGAGAAAATGATTATTCAGCCTTGGGAAAGTTCAGAGTGTGAGAAAGAGACTCAGAACAGCCTTACCTTGTCCTTGTTGTCCTTAAGAAGAGGTGGTAAAGGTTTGGGGCAAGCTTTCAAGATTCTTTAACTATATCCTACAAAAACAAAGTAGCATTCCTTTGCTGTGCCTGTTTCTTGATTTGGCATGTCCTGAAGATCTGACAGGTACTCATGCATAGGCAGGCTGGTTCTTCAAATCATCTCAAAGTGACTTTATGAGTTAGACTCTCATACCCTCTGGATGAAAACAAGAAGGCTGTGGGGAGAGGAGGAGGAAGAGTGTGTGCAGAGGATTGTAAGAATCTTCTGGACATAAACAAAAGGGAAAGAGAACAGAAAGGTTGCTTAGTTCTGTGCTGACCAGTTAAGAGGCATTTTTATATGACTCTAGGAATTTAGCAAATAAAAGAGAGAAAAAACCTCTCACCTCATAATTTGGGGAAGATATTAATAATTTGTCAAACAGAAAATCTGCTCTTCCTTTTTCTTCTTGTGGGAAAGGGAATAATGAGATTATTTAGCATAATGAGCATTAGAGATTTGATATGTTCATTGTAATTCTAAACTTTGAACATTAGAATTACAGATGATTCCAATTACCCAGACTATTTCTTTCACATTAAAAAAAAAACTCTCCCATTTTTCAAGTTAAAAAGTAACCTGAAAAGTTATGTAAGTTGGGCATCGAAGTAGATATTGTATAATCTGTTCTTCCCATTTGCCTTAAACAAGAAGGTACAAATCAGCATAAATTTGGCTTGTTAATTATTTTTGTGGCTGTGCCCTTAAGCAACGTCTGAAATTTTACAATGTTAAATGTTAACAGATAAGGAGAAGTATTAATAGTGTTACAGAATAGCTTACAGAAGCTCTAAACACTGTCTGGGCTAGGTCTCTCTTGAGTTTTACAGAGGCTTCTGTACCCATAAGAAGTCACTATGGGCACCATCAATTCTAGAAAAGCCTTTCATTGTGTGAATCATATTAAGCTGGGGAATGTACTAAAAAAAATGGGAATCAAAGAACATTATCCTCATGAAAAACTTATATATGGATCTGGAAACCACAGTACAGACAGAAGATGGTGAAAAAACTGGTCCAGGTTGGCAAAGGAAAAAAATAAGCTTGTATTACCTCCCCTTATATATTTAAGCTACCATATTTTTCGGAGTAGAAGACGCACCTTTTTCCCTCAAAAAAGAGGGTGAAAATCTGTCTTATACACTGAATACAACATTGTTGGCCTACCGAAATCCCACCCCCTTTGCAAAAATGGATGTGCAGAGGGTTTGGGAGGCTTGCAAAGTGATCCTGGGGGCTGGGGAGGGCAAAAAGGAGCAAAAAGTGCACTGTTTTTTTCTCATTTTTGCCCCCCCCAGCCCCCAGGAGCACTCTATCAGCCTCCCAAATCCTCTGCATGGCCCCCTTTTTTCAAAAAAAACAGCCTGTTTTTGTGAAAACTGGCCTTTTTTGCACCTTTTTGGGGCCCCCAGCCTCCAGGAGCACTCTAAGAGTTCCCAAAGCTCTGCATGATCCCCCCTTTTTTTGCAAAAAGTGTTTTTTGCTCGTTTTTGCCTCCCAGCCCCCAGGAGCACTCTACAAGCCTTCGAAAGCTCTGCATGCCCCTCCTATTTTTGCAAAAAAATGAGGCGTGCAGAGGGTTTGGGAAGCCTGCAAAGTGCAAAACCTTTTTTTAAAAAAAATTACCTCTTCAAAATCATGGTGTGTCTTATACTCCGGTGCGTTTTATACTCTGAAAAATGCGGTATATGCTGAATATGTATTAAGGGTAGCTAGAATGGAAGACGATGAGGAAGATTTTAAAACTGAAAGGAGAAACAGTAACTTGTGCTATCCTGATGATTCTACTCTAATAGCTGAAAATGCCAAGGATCTGCGAGGTTTAGTAAGGAGCGCAGTGAAAAAAAATGAGATTAAAATTAAAACTAAGGAAGACTAAACCAATGATAAGAGGTGCAACAACCTGTCTCATGATTGACAATGGAGACATTGAAGTGGTAGATAGCTTCTGCCTGATAGAATGAACCATCAACAGTGACGGAACTGTGGGCAAGAAACATAAAAAAAATTGAATTTCACTTAGCGCTCAGCCAGCCAGCCACAGAGACCTAGGAAACGATATTCAAATGATGTGAAATATCTATACCTATGAACATCAGAGCTGTGCAGGCTATGGCATTCCCTGTGACACTCTATTGGCCCCAGTGGTGAAATTCAATTTTTTTTTACTATCAGTTCTGTGGGTGTGGCTTGGAGTGCCTGGCAGGGGAAGGATACTGAAAAATTTCCATTCTTTCCCCACTCCAGGGGAAGGATACTGCAAAATCCCCATTCTAACCCCATTCTGGGGTCAGCCAGAGGTGCTATTTGCCTGACAGAACCTGTCAGAACCTACTGAATTTCACCCCTGATTAGCCCTTTATTGAAAGAAGCAAAGTAATAGCAATAGCAGTTAGACTTATATACCACTTCATAGGGCTTTCAGCTCTCTCTAAGCGGTTTACAGAGTCAGCATATCGCCCCCAACAATCCGGGTCCTCATTTTACCCACCTCGGAAGGATGGAAGGCTGAGTCAACCGTGAGCCAGTGAGATTTGAACAGCCGAACTGCTGAACTAGCAGTCAGCTGAAGTAGCCTGTAGTACTGCACTCTAACCACTGCGCCACCTCGGCTCTTAAGAAAAGGAATGATGTCTTTGAACTTTCATATTGAAAAAGACTGCTGAGAGTACTTTGGACATCCAAGAAGACAAACTGATGGTTTGTTGAACTTAAAATTCTCACTCAAAATACATATAGTCAGGTTCAAATTATCCTACTTTGGACACATTATGCGAACATGTAATTCCCTGGAAAAGGCGCTAATGTTGGGAAAGGTGGAAGGAAAGAGAAGAGGATGACCAGCAGCAAGGTGGATGGAGTCCGTTAGAGCAGTGTTTTTCAACCTTTTTTGTGCAAAGGCACACTTTTTTCATGAAAAAAATCACGAGGCACACCACCATTAGAAAATGTTAAAAAAATTTAACTCTGTGCCTATATTGACTATATATAAAGTGTTTTTCCCATGGCACACCTTACACTATGTCATGGCACACTAGTGTGCCACGGCACAGTGGTTGAAAAACACTGCGTTAGAGTGTCAAGAAGTGCACCATTGGAAGATCTAAAGGACCAGGTTGAGGATAGATCATCATGGAGAAAATCTATATGGCTACCAGGAACTGAAAATACCTTGATGTTTTCATAATGCCACACTTCTTTAATTTCATATCCTATGGGTCTCAGAATATCCTCAGAGCAGGAAGGTGAAAAGAATAATAAAAGCAGAAATTGTGATGCCACAATGGAAATTTCACCCTTTGGAGCTTGTATCATGACAATAAAAAGGGTAAGGCTTGATGCAATGATGCTGTTTTAGTCATTTTGACAAGAACAAATGCAGCAAACTCCTTTTGGATGCTCATGTTAATGACCATTAAGGATTAGACTGTGTGCAATTGCCTCTAGTCTAGTCAGTGGTGGGTTACAACCGGTACACCCTGCTACGGGCATACCAGTGCCTGCCGGGAGCACCAGGTACCATTCCAGTACAGTGCACCAGGGGGCCCACCCGCCCGCCCGCGCTCCTTACTTATATTTGAGGTTTTTGGGGCTTCCGTGCATGGAGCGTATGGAGCCTGCGTGGCGCTCCGCCAAGCAGTTGGAGCATCGCAGAGCATCGCGGGCAGTAAGTATGCATACGTGCGCTGTGCATGTTCATGTGGTGATGCCTGGCCACGTTGCACCGTACCAATTGCAACAAGATCCGGAACCCATCATTGAGTCTAGTGTATATGTGTAGGCTTGTTAGCCACAATAAATTGGGTTAAAACCTTATTTTTAACTAGCTTCTAACATCTGAAAAACACATTTTTTTTGCTCTGCTACTTAAAATTGTAGTTTCTTTTACTTTTTAACCTTGTTATAACTCAATTTATTTTTCCTATCAAATTGACCTATCACTACATTTATAGCTCATTATTTCCAATAGCTAAAATATTATTTAAGTGATACAATCTTGGAAGCTCACTTGGAAGCTACTTTAGAACAATAGATTAAAAATGAAATATAATTTACCATAGCCATCTCAAAACTAACTGAATAAATGTTTTCGTTAGACTATAAAATATTAAGATTTTTTGAGATTATCATGACTCATTCTTCAAAGGCACATGTTTTAGAAATTAAGTTAAGAATATCAAATACCAAGGCCGTCCACAATATTATTGTAATTCCCCATTATCTCATAGCCAAGGTGTCCTCAAGATGCGATCCCAAAAATTAAGATGATGTAATCAAATGTCTGCTGTTTTTCATGTATGTTGAGGTTATTTTGACTTGCTTTTTAACAATGCCAAGCAGACCTCCTATTCATGGTCAAATCATATGTCAAGCTATCATAATTTCACAAGAAGATTGGAAGAGGGGTAATAATTTCAAAGGAATAATAGGTAAGACTTGCATTAAACACAGATCTTTGGATTCAGATCAATCAGCCTCTATTAATTCATTGCCAACATAGCTGAATCTGAGAGTTATCATTTGAACTGCCCTATCATTAAAGATATGAGAAAAAACTATTCTCTGCATGTTACACTATATGTAAAGGAAAAATATAATTGCACAGAAATTCAGAATCAAACCATAAAAACTTGTTGAAAACATTTAAGAGAGAAACAGAAACATCACTGTGGATTTATAAACGTTTTATAAACCACTTGGACAGGCAAAAGATACTGATGCCTTTCTCTATCAGATGACCAGTCTTTCAAATAGAAATACAGCAGTGTTAATGAGGAATTTCAATTATTTTGACATCAGCTGGGAACTTAACTCTGCCAATGGTTAGAATTCCAATCCAATCTTATTCTCTCTTGATGGCAACATCATTTGTAAAAAGTTTGAAGAAAACAACAAGTGGATTTGCTAACTTGGACCTAATTCTCACCAACATGGAAGAATTGATTGAAGACATGACGGTGACTGCTAGCTTGGCTGAACGTGATCGTGTTATCCTTGAATTGATGATATCAAGGGGAGAAGCAATTGCGAAAAGTCAGACTTCAGAAGAGCAAAGTGATAAACTCAGAGGAAACATAGATCAGATTTAATGACTTGAACTTTTAAGAAGAAATGTGTCCAGGAAAGGTGGAAAATACTAGAAAATAAAAGGCCAAAAATACAACCACAAGGTATCCCCACATTTACAAGAAAGAAAAATTGGTAGCCAGTGAGATTGCAAGTATAGCTTCCACAATTTTGAAGAAGGGGCGTGGGGGGAGGAGACATGTACAGGAAATGACAGGACAAGGACATAACCAAAGCAGTCTCGAGGAATATAGGAATTGTATCAGACAGGCTAAAACTTAGCATGACCTGAGGTTTGCAAGCTATAGCACAAATGGCTACAAAGGGTTATTTGTGTATACAGGTAGTTTATCAGTTATCAGGGAATATGAAGCAAGTAAGTAGTTCAAAAGTTGGAAAGGAGTAAACCAAATTTGTATATTGCCACTCGGTTGACTTAAAATATGCAGGATATATCATGAGACATATTTGATAAAAACTGAAATAATTTTCTGAGATAAACGCTAGTTTCTTCACATAGGCTGGGGATATCACTTGATCAGAGGTGGGTTGCTCTCAGTTTTACTATCGGTTCACTTTGCATGCATTTCGCGCACATGCGCAGTTCAATGTAAATTGTTCTTTGCACATGCCCAGAACAATTTATAGTGAGCTGTACATATACACACACTATTAAACAACATGCCAGCAACAGTAGTGGTGACTGGGGAACTGGTTTGGGGGCATGGCCAGCTTGGGTCGCTGCCGGTTCTGCAACCCAGGCCAAAATACCATTACCGGTTCAGCCGAACCAGGCCAAATTGGGAGCAACCCACCTCTGCACTTGATGGTTAGAAGCCACATTTGTCTCCCTGTTTGCTCTAGGTTGGCATCATCAACTGACATATTTTTTTTAAAAAAAAATATTGAGTAGCAAATCAGTTTTAACCCTCTCTTCTTTTACCTTCAGTTCAGAATTAAGATTTAGGTTTTTCCTTTTCCATTTACGATCAGCCTAAAAGTTACCTGCAATTTATTGAACTTTCACATTCACAAAAATGACTATACATGAGCTGCTCAAGAGATACTTCTTTGGCTGTGTAATATTAAGATACCGCTTTTATGAAACTGTGGTGCATTGGTTAGAATGCAGTACTGTAGGTTAACTCTGCCAATTGTCAGCAGTTCGATAGTGACCAGCTCAAGGTTGACTCATCATTCCATTCTTCCGAGGTTGATAAAATGATGATCCAGATTGTTGACGGAAATATGGTGACTTTATAAACTGCCCCTTGTCTTTGTAAAGCACTATGGAGCGGTATATAAGTCTAAGTACTATTACTATTGCTATATTGAGAACCATTCCCACAGTTTTATGATATCAGCAAATCATACAGTAAATATCAGATCTAAAAGAAGAAAAACAGGGAATTACATCAAAACCTATAAATCGGATATGTAGTGCTAACTTGCACAAATATTCAATACAAATGCCTGGATGATTATTTATTCATCTTTAAGCCAATTTAACCTTGTAGATACAGATATATCAGCTTGACTTAAGAAAAACAGCTATTAATACTGAAAGAGTGACTGCTCAACCTGAACCCACCACTGTGACTCAAAATTGGAAGCAGATTTTCTACAGAAATCCTCTCCTTTTTGCTCAGCAAGCAGCTAGAAACAAAATTCTGTTTGGCAGACTTTGCGTACAGCCTTTACTGAAGTACAAATGACCTCCTAACAAAGTGTTGGACTGCCTCACAATTTATACAGCTTTCAGCATTGTGATTTGATTTTGACGTACTTCTTAGGGGAGGCATATGCAGGGCAGCGGTATCCATGGAAACTACAATGATAAAGATGCCTCTGGCTCTATCTGTTGCCTGTAGTCTGCTATAAACAATTTTATATATCCCCACAGATTTCTATCCAGAGACCAATTGAGGCATTAACCATTTGTAATGATTTTCTGTCCTCTGCTGAAGTAAAGACACCTACTCTAGGAGGATAATAATGCTCGAGCTAATTGAAGAACCTTGACATTCTATCCTGTTAAGCTGGTTGCGTATAATTAGAACTCTAAACTCAGCAAAGTATTTCTTTTTTACCTTAGAAGATTAAAAAAAGCAAAGAACTCAGGGACTAAAGGACTATCCCTCCTTGCATTCCAAAGGGCCATCAATTTAAATCACTTGAAACCCTGGCTCCCAAACTCTTAAAAGAGGTGTAAACAATACATTCAAGATGAGTGGGGATGAATACACTTAATTGCACCTCCTTTTGCTAGACTCCACTTGACAGCACACCTGCAGTGGAAAACCTGATCTGATCAGGATGACTCTTCTCCCACCACGTGTGGAGTTCTCAATAGTTATCCTGCTTAAGAATGTGGAGAATTATAGCTCCAAAATAGCTAGAGGGCACCCATATGTAAGATTGACAGCTTACATATTTGAAATATCTCTTTAATGAATAAGGCTGGGAATGAAATACTGGTATAAGCTCTCTAGTGTAGAAATTCACAATCTATAAGGCTGGATTGTCCAAAGGCCACAAAAAGCACTCCCTCATTCACTTATTCACTCACTCTCCATTTTGAATTGCAGACAAATTCATCTTAATTTAGGCTAAGCTCATAAAATCCTCCCCAATTATTAGTGGCTATCCTTCTGTTACTTAGCAATAACAATAGCACTTAGACTTATATATTGCTTTACCTTGCTTTATGGCCCTCTCTAAGTGGCTTACAGAGTCAGCATTTTCCCCCCAACAATCCGAGATCTCATTTTACTGACCTCGGAAAGATGGAAGGCTGAGTCAATCTTTAGCCTGGTGAGATTTGAACTGCCAAATTGCAGGCAGCCAGCAGTCAGCAGAAGTAGCCTGCAGTAACCACTGTGCCACCGTGGCTCATACTTCTACATCTTTTCTAGGCAAATCTTTAAATGCAGATAAATTATGATGGAAAGAGTATAGGACAGACTTTTAAAAAATATCTTAGGTATATCAGTGGTTAGTGATATTGATAGCAGTGTGACTGTCTCTTTAGATCACCTCTGGCAAAAAGCACCAGCTGATTGACCCTGAAGCCTTCCTGTACAGTAGAGATGCTGTGTGGTGCCTTGCCAGAATTGGGCAACTTTTTGGGAGCAGCCACCATTTTTGGATTTTGTGAGTTGCGGTCAGTTCAAAAATGGCATCTGCTTCTGAGATGGCCCATGCAAGGAAGGCTACTTGGCAGATTGTCTGCTTCTTCCCAAAGGTGATCTATGGAAAAGGTAAATTTACTGAGCTGTGATGGTGGAGGGAGGAGGATGTGGGACTCAGTGGGTGGGAAGCAAACTCAAGGCCTGCCAGGTAAGATAAGAGGAAAATAAGTGGGGGAGAGCCTGCTGCAACTGAGTTAGGTTGTAAAGGTGGGCAGATTGCCAAGCACCCAAATTCAGTTCATGTTATTGTGGGGATGCTGCAGCATCTGTAACTTTGGATACAGATTCCAAGTCCCTTTTTTCAGCACTGTCACAATTGCAGACGGTCAATGAACAGACAGTCACAAATCAAGGACTACTTGTAGCTGCATTCAGTCATAGGAAGTAAGTACTTTATAATGCTGAAATGGTTTAATGTATGCCAGACCTTCATCTAATTAAAAGACAAATACACCAGACTCAGTTAAGTTCTGTGATAGCTCACTTTATTCATAAAAAAGGGTGGCAATGAGACACCCTGTTATAGTGGACGAATAGTAAAAAAGGAATAGGTCTTGACGAGACTATGGGCTTTTCAATATCCTCTTGCTGCGCCGTATTCATGCCCACTATATTAACGGTGAACTATTCTATTTAATAAGATGACGTATTTTTACTAGTTACTTTTCCGCATAAATGGGTTTAGGTATGGAAGCTATTAGAAATCTTACAGGTTCTCATATATCGCTTCAGTTTACATCTAGTATTTTTTAAAACAAGCCTTTAAAAATGTGGCATGCAATACATATTTGAAAACCATCATGTTATAAGCTTTAAAAAAGTTCAGTTGAAAGTAAGGCAAATATTACATACTTCCCTCTTTTGTCCCTTCATCTGACCAGTTTCTACAGTAAAATTATCAGACAAGTGTAGTTAAAGAAGCTGATAATATGAATTAATTGTTGCAAGGGACCTCTATTTTTTTTTTTAAAAAAAGCTAATTGTCTTATTGTTCTAGAACAGGGGTGTTAAACTCACGGCCTGCGGGCTGGATGCATCACGTGCTAGCCATGCCCACCCCTGGTTTAGCAAAGGGGGAAAAGTTCTGATAGTCACATGATAACGATGTGATGATGTAAGTTTGACACTCCTGCCCTAGAACAATTAGGGGAAACTGATGTAATTTCTTATGTCTTCATGGGCCCAAGTTGATCCTTCAATTTTTGGGACTGTGCATAATCTGGCCAATAACAGTTCAACCAATTAAAGAACCCCTTTGAAGAACTTTCCTTCATTGCAGATGCTCAAGGGAGATTCTATCCAGCCATGTTGTAGAATGTATGTTATTTTCAGTAGAATGAGAAACCTGTCCATGTAAATTTAAGGCATGCCTCTAAGTGATATAAATCAATCTTATATAGAAGTATGGGGTGCACATGCAGGGTTGGGTGTGCATGTGTGTGGAGCGTGGTGGGGCCACGCACATGCATGGTGTGGGGTGCATGTGCGGGGTTGGGCACACATGCACAGGAGTGTGTAGAGCATGGGGGGTCATGCATGCATGCGTGGGGGTGGGTAGAATGCACAGGAGGTCATGTACACATGCATGTAGGAAGCCGGAGGATCGCACATGCATTGGATTATGGGTGCATGCACAATGATGACAAAAATCTTAGCTATCACTGGCATAGGGTAAAGATGGGGGAGAAAGGCATCTACTTCCAACTCCTTTTGGTGCAGTAGAATGTGCTAGGAACACAAAACCTTCATCCAGGAGAGACTCTAAACCAGTGGTTCTCAACATGTGGGTCGGGACCCCTTTGGAGGTCGAGCAACCCTTTCACAGAGGTCTCCTAAGACCATCGGAAAACACATATTTTTGAAAAAATACAGAAAACATAAAATAATTTTATAGTTGGGGGTCACCACAACAAGAGGAACTGTATTAAAGGGTTGCGGCATCAGGAAGGTTGAGGCCCACTGCTCTAAACAAATCCTTCTAACTTTTAAGCATCCTCCTATCACCAATACGTTGTTCAAAATGAATCCTTGTTTGAGCAGCTTTGAGTTCTTTCCATTATGTGTGTTTCGCACAGAGGGAGTTAGCCCTTTAATAACTCATCTTGGCAATAAGAATGCTTCCACTTTAAAGTTTAATTGTAGCAACATAAAAGTAGGCAACTCCAAGGACATTCTATCACCACTGTCCTTGACAAGGAATAGTCTGAGTAAACAACCTGTACCTCCCACAGGAAGTCATTTTTTGAAGTACCCTTAAGACCCCCAGTTGATTAACTCTTTCCGTGCTTGCCAGATATTGAACAAATGAGTACTATAAAAAGACTAGATGATCTGAGGGAATTATTAGCAATAACCTGTAAAGCTGTTAAATCTTTAACAGAACAGAGAAATCATCTGTTGGTTCACCTATTTTAATAAGGAATATAAACGGAGGAAAAAACCCGAATAATCCTTGGGAATAGTTTCTCCCATGTTCTCCCTCCTGCTCCCTCATAAAAAAAATATACCATACCACACAAAAATTGTGACTAATGGAAATAAAATTAAGGCCAATAGACAAGAGAAAGCAAATTGCAGTGCAAATCTTTATGAATTACTAATTGAGGTTGGCTGGGGAGTACAACAGAGTTACGAGGAGGACACCTTAGCTCAATGCGTCTAAAAATAGACACAAGCCTCAAATAAAAGATAAACTGCCCATCAGAAATCAACAGTAAATAAGTTCTACTTTGATTCTGACTGTCTATGTATGAGAAAGTTACTGAGGACGGCAAAACATCAGGCCCAAGGTCATCTTACTAAAAAAAAAACATGCTAATATGTTAAAAATTAGATGTGATTATAAGATATTGATAGCCTCTAAAAAAGCTTTTTATATAATTAAAATATGGCGAGAACTATATTTTTCATTCTCTGGCTGCTTGTTGTATCCATTGTCATTCATTTAGTTTTCCTTATATTTAACTAGCTAATAACTGAGCGTTTCCGGGGTATTTATAGGCATCAAAGTGTTTGTCTGACAGGGAGTCATTGAGAGGGGCCTTTCTTTCCCCTACTCCCATCATCCCTGCCCTCCCCCTTCCCCCTAACATGCACTCCTCTTTCCTGCCCTGTGTGCGATCCTAGCATTTTGCCCCAAATCTATCAGGCACTTCCCCATTTGTCCACTGGAGGGCAAAAGTCTCGCTTTCCAATTGCTGCTCTAGGATGCTGCACTCACTCTCTTTAACAGCCCAGGCTCTCCCTTCTCACTCCCATGACATCACAAACAATTCCCACCCTAGGATGCCACACTTGCTCTCCTTAATGGGCCAGGCATTCCATAGTGATGCTGGGAAACACATACATACACACACACACCAAGGGTCCCCAATATTTGTTTCCAGAGCCATCTGGAAACATTCACAGCCATCTGTGTACCAAGTTTGGTTGAAATTGTGCTCCAGAGTTAAGCTGGAACATACGTACGTACGTACGTACATACGTACATATGTGTGTGTGTCTATATCTATATCTATATCTATATCATTATCTATCTATCTACCTATCATCTATCTATCTATCTATCTATCTATCTATCTATCTATCTATCTATCTATCTATCTATCTATCTATCTATCTATCAATCATCTATCTATCTATCTATCTATCTATCTATTTATCTATCTATCTCTATCTCTCTATCTATATGTATATGTATATGTATATGTATATGTATATGTATATGTATATGTATATGTATATGTCTGTCTGTCTATCTATCTATATCTATATCATCTATATCATCTCTATATATGTATATCTATATGTGTATGTATATGTATATCTATATCTATATCATCTATATCTATCTCTATCTATATCTCTATATCTATCTATCTATCTATCTATCTATCTATCTATCTATCTATCTATCTATCTATCTATCTATCTATCTATCTATCTATCTATCATCTATGTATGTATATGTATATGTATATGTATATGTATATGTATATGTATATGTTTATCTCTATATCTATCTATCTATCTACATATCTATCTATCTATCTATCTACATATCTATCTATCTATCTATCTATCTATTGGTCATTACTGCAATTTCCAGATCATTTGCATTTTAAATCCATCAGAGTAGTATTATTAGCACAGTGAAGATTATTAATGTGTATTTCTGCCATTTTCAAACAACACTCATATATTCATCCTATAGCGTGACTAATTCAGATAATAATGCTATTATTCTGTATCATCATCATCATCATCATCATCATCATCATCATCATCACTTTTGTTATTTCCATTGCCTTTTAATCTTATATTTGCCACTCAGAGCCACCACACAGGGCGTCTGTATAATCAATATAAAAAATAAATGTATTCATGCCTAAATGTATGTCCTGGGATTCCTATTTTACAAAGAACATTTCACAACTTGACATGGTTGATATAACTGAAAAAATTTGTATAGTCAATGAAACACATATTGACTTATTTTTGGAATTCTTTGGCTGTCCGCCTTCACAGAAGCAGATTGTGTTTCAGAAAAAAAACAGCTAGAAAATTCATTATGAGTTGAAATACACAGGAGAAGTGACAGATGAAAGACTGGGCTATAGAAAGTATTGGGGGAAAGATTGAAAAAGTTCGTTCACTTAAAGACTAGTATAGACAGACTTGATGCCTATCACAACAACAGATGTATTCAGCTTCACTTTAAAAAGACTAAACATTTATTACACTTTCAAACCTCTCTCTCTTTTAATGTATTTTTTTTCCTAACAAACATACTTAAACTAAAAATGAAGAATCCCCCCCGCAAAGATTACTCAAATAAACACATTAAGAAAAAATAAGCACAACCCCCTATAATTACTACTAAATCCTACGTTCACCTGATTTTGTAAATCTTTAAAAGGAAAAACTAAATTTTCAAGATTCAGTAAGCGTTTTTTTCCCTTCTAAAGGGAGAGATTACTTTTTCTGAGTGCTAACATATAACAAAAAATTTCCAAGGTTTTTTTTTAAGATTCTCTGGAAGGTCCAAAATTGCTGTTCTGGAAAAGTCTATATAACTTTCAGACTCTTATAGAAGCAAATGAAGAGACGCTTGAATATTTCTGATAAGAGTGGAGACCTAAATCCTTGTGCTCTTGCAAACTATTGATATTATTGACATCAAATTAACATTTTTAGTTGTTAGGAAACGCAACAGGGTAACTTGGTAAGTTTTGAGATCCATTGAATAATCATGGTTATCCTGCTTCTAGGTATTTTGTTTATTTTTTTTCTTAGAAAGTAAAATGTCATTTTTCAAAAAGCTCAAATGTAATATCTTCATTTAACAGCTGATTAATTCTGCCTTCCAGTCTTCCAGCAATGGAAAATCCCTTGAGAAATAAAGATTGAGTGAGGCTCCTTTCCTCGCTTACTCCTTCATTCTCGTTTTACTCAGATATGCACTATGATGCCTAATAATGAAAGCAATGGCATAGATTTGAACACACTTTATGATTTTAGCATACATAACCACATACAGGGCCTTGGTCAATTATTTTAAAGTAATAGAATTTCAGGACAGACTAAAACATCAAAGTGCTTCTTAGAAATATATTTGTTTTCTTGGTGGGTTGCTTGTTGAAAGTTTTTTGCTGGCCTTGGATCTATGTATTGGACTCCCAAACACTATCCCCAAATCATAATTCTATAACTAGAATTATAGAATCATAGAGTTGAAAGAGGAATCTAGCCACAGAATCAACCCATTCAAAGTAGGAACGTTAATCACAACTTAAATCACAATTAAAGGTTCTTTAAAATGCATCCAGTGGAGGTCCTCTTGCTGGGTTAATTCTGTAGAGGAATCAGTTTTTGCATGATTTAGGATCTTATTTTATAGCTCTCCTC
Organism: Thamnophis elegans; assembly: GCF_009769535.1. Taxonomy (NCBI): domain Eukaryota; kingdom Metazoa; phylum Chordata; class Lepidosauria; order Squamata; family Natricidae; genus Thamnophis; species Thamnophis elegans. The sequence continues at coordinate 90,033,748 of NC_045541.1, forward strand.
CAGAACATACTCCTCATGAAAGTATGCATTAAATAATCTGAGGTAGCTTCCCTTAATCTGGCTAAAACCCAGATGTGTCAATCAACTTCAGCCTTCTCATCTATGGCTATAATCACTGAGAATTCTGGGAGGAGGTTCACCAACAAATGCCCGCTTGACAAAAGCGTGCCGATGAAACCGCGGCCAGAAAACCGCAAATTTGAAATCGCGCTGACGAATGAGCCCAGAAGTGCGCCAACAACAGCGCGCCGACAAAAGCACGCCTTCAACAAACAAGTAATAACAACCTAATAACCCTAACCCTAATCCTAACCCTATACGTGAACCTAACCCTTACCTTAACTTAAATCGCGCTTTTGTGGGTGCGCATTTGTCGGGTCACGCTGGGAGGAGACCTCCATTTTTCTGGAGCAGGCATCCCCAAGCTCTTTTCCATGGACCGGCACTGGGCTGCAACATGCCAGAAACCAGGCCACGCACACAAGTAAAGCCCCATCTGCAGGATGCAGACAGCACACAAAACCACATCCTCTCTGGTCCACAGAAAAACCTCTTGCTCTGTTCTGAGAACCAGGGGGTAGGAATGGAGACCAGGCAGGTTGTGAAGTTTAGACAACCTTTGTTGAGCTAACAGCTAACAGATAAAAAGTGAAGCAATCCCATAACCAGCAATAGGGAACTCTCAGTCTGACAGCTCTTTATATAGCAGCTGTCAGTCGGACGGACCAATGGCGAGGCTGCATTCTCCTGCCAAGCAGTTGTCACTGTTCAGCCAATCCTGAAAGGCACGCTCCTGGATTGTTGACATAGCTTTGACGTATCTCTTTCCATGGAACCGATCCCTGGTGCCCAAAAGATTGAGGGCTGCTGATCTGGAGGATACCAAAGTTGGGGAAATCTGCCTGAGATATATGACATAAAAGAAAAAAGGCCGGGGGGGAGGGACAGGATGGGACCACAACAGATTCTTAAGAAAGATTCCATATTAAATTGTAATTTAGAACTCTTTGTTACATAACTGTTCTCTGTTGTCTCCATCACTCTTCTAAATAATTCTTCCCCTGTTGTAATGTATTCTGAGACCTTTAGTACCACTGTCGAGCTTTCAAGAATTGGTTACTATACTCTATAATACTAAAGCAGAGTTCCAGTTGTTCACATGGTTTCTGTTTCCTGATCTGGTGTACTTTGAAGAGCTGACAATGTACTATGTTTACAATAACCAATCTGAATGAAAACAGATGAGAGAAAGGAGGGTTGAGCCTTGCCAGTACAAGCCCCAAATTACATTTCATCCTGGCAATCTCAGGATTCTCTCATTGGTGCACTGCAGGTCTTAATGAGAGAAATACAGATATGTTAATCAGTTTTCCCAGATGAGAATTCTGCTTATGAATATTGCTTCTTTCCCATTTTAAAATGTCTCCCTCCTGCATTCCTTATATCATTGTCCATGTCATTTGAAAAGTGGCTGGACTTTTGGAGGCATTGGGGAGCAATTGAAGTGGCTGAGGAGGTGGAGAAAGCAGCTGTCCCCAACCACGTTATAGACACCTTGAGATATTAGTACCTATAAATCAGAGGTAGTATTCCACTGGTTCGCACCAGTTCGGGTGAACTGGTAGTGGCGGTAGCACGAGGCTCCGCCCACCCACCCAGACGTCATCATGGACTTTCTGTGCATGCGTGCGTGCTCCCGCTACAGAACCAGTAGTGAAGATAAGAGGATACCATTACTGCTATAAAAGCTGTCCTGAAACTTTTCTCAAAATAGTGCTTTCCTTGTCAATAATTATACAGTCAAAGGAAATAAGTAGTTTAAAAGAGAAATGATAGCTGAAAGAGGGTAAATGAATATTTCCATCATATTTAAGCAGCTGTCATATTTTGCATTTTGTAATGAATCATTGGGCACAAGTGGTACTTTCAACAAAATTGCATGTTAAAGAGCGGGTGTCCAATATCTATCTTTCTGTTTATCATCCATCTCTTCAGGCTAGTTCCATGGATGTGGCAGCAGTTATATCAAACCAGAAAGCTCACCCTAGTAGCGATTCTTCTGGTTATGATCAGGATGGTGGTGATAATCAGTGGGATGGTATGGGTAATGGTTTCAGGCTTGGAACAGGAAAAATTGGGCTGTACATCTGAACATTTACCATGCTGTCTCATTAGCATGGTAAATTATAAGATGTCATAAACTCCCCAGTAAGCATTGCATGACTCATTTAACCTCTGTCCTGCATAGCAGTGGAAATTATGGTCTCAATTATAAGAAAGACTAGGGGAGACATGATAGCAGTGTTCCAATATCTCAGGGGTTGCCACAAAGAAGAGGGAGTCAAAGTATTTTCCAAGGCACCTGAGGATAGAACAAGAAGCAATGGGTGGAAACTAATCAAGGATCAACTTAGAACTGAGGACAAATTTCCTGACAGTTAGAACAATTAATAAGGGAAACAGCTTGCCTCCAGATGTTGTGAATGCCCCAACACTGCAAGTCTTTAAGAAGATGTTGGATAGCCATTTGTCTGAAACGGTATAGGGTTTCCTGTCTAGGCAGGGGGTTGGACTAGAAGACCTCCAAGGTCCCTTCCAACTCTGCTATTGTATTATTGTATAAGTTGAGAGCTACCTGTATTTCAGAATTTGCTTCTGGGCGTGCTGTTCTTTAAATTATTTTTCTAAATAACATGATAGAAGACACCCTCAGCAAATTTATAGGCAAGACAAAGCTGAAGTGGGGGGGGGATTGCTAACACCTAAGAAGATGAGGTCTGAAATGTTGGGATTCTTCAAACTGAGTGAATATATTGTCTATGGGACCATTGCTGTCTCAGACTGTAGCTATTCATTTGTAGGCTTTGAGTTGGCCGTGACTGACCAGAAAAGGACTCATGATGGACAGGTTGATGAAAATGTCAACACAGTGTACAGCTGCTATTTTTTTAAAAAAGGACAAATTTGACATTTGGTTTAATTAAGAAAGGAATTGAAAAAGGAATTACTGACAAAATAAAGCCCTTATATGGATCTATAATGAAATTGCATTTGATTCTGATCGTCACACCTTTAGAATGATATTTTAGAAGTAAAAAAAAAAAACATGTACAGAAATAGGCAACTCCCCTATGAAGAAAGATTGCAGCTTGAGTGAAGCAGAACAAAGGAAAACAGTTCTTTTATTTATTTATTAATCCAATTTATACGCTGCCTGCCCATCTCATGGTATAAGTGACTCTGAGCAGCTCCCAAGTAAAAAAGAAAAGCATAAAAATACTTACAAAAAAGTATGCAAGGTTAATGAGATGGAAAGAGCACTCTCAAACCACTACCCATCCCCAAGACTGTGTTCCACTATGGGATCCCCTTGTTCCTTGGCAGAGCCAGGTCTTTAATGTCTTCTGGAAGGCCAGAAGAGTGGGGGTCAACCTCAGCTCCAAGGGCAAAATGTTCCATAGGGCAGGACCAATGACAGGAAATACTTTCTTCCTAGACCCCAAGATTTGTAATTCTTTAACCAAAGGGGCCCAGAACAAGTTTCTTTTCCTGGACTGGTGGGATGGGTCAGTTTTAGGAAAAGTATAAAGATTAAATTTCATGCAGCTGCCTGCATTTTTCATCCCAGTTCAGAAACAAACCTGGTAGGAAACTGATGAAAGAAATGTCCTTATGGGTTTGGCTCCAAGTGGGGAAAAAGACACTGGAGACGAGGCTGCTTGGAAAGATGGTTTATTAGTGGGCAGGACTACATGGCTTGAGCCCTGAACAGAAAAGGTGATCACATGCTTCAATGTTGGTGGAGAAGAAGAGAAGGGCCGATTGAGGTGGCGAGTCCCTGGTTTTATGCCCTCTCTGGCCTTTGATCTTGAGCTTGTATTCTGATTGGTTGTCAGACTCCCATGGGGCCATGCAAGGTCAACTCTCTAGGCTGTGTTTTGAATCCAGGTTTGGTTGAGTTCTCAGATGCCATGTGGTCAGTTGAGTAAAGGGCCAATATTATCATGCCTTAATCCCATCCCCCTGGAGCTGAAGTGGAGAAGTCTTTATTATGTAAAGGGACTAGCTTGGCCTTCTTAATGGCCCATTGACAAAGTGGGGATGGACAGGAAGCTACAGGCAGCTATTCTGTCTTTTAAAACATGTTTCTTTCTTTTCACATCCAGAGAAATATTCTGCCTTTTAGGATATTTCATTTCTGGGAGAGGGCTGGGTGATAACTTCCTACAAAACAAAATTCTAACACTATACTGCAGGATACGGAGGAACTTTGTTACCCTGAACTCCTTTTAGTCTTCACTGCTGCCTTTATAATCTATTAAAACAAAGATTAACATTTTTCACAGACTTTCTTTCTGATGATTTCCCCCTGTATGGATTGCTCTGTAAGCTAAGTAAGGGGCAGGCATGTGGCCAACTTGAATGAAGGCATCTCGTCGGAACTGTGATGCAGTTTCCTTATTGCATACAAATTGCATAGATATAGAATAGGGGGTTCCTGGCTTAACCATTGTAACTGTGAGAGGGAGCTCGGTGTCCTAGTGGACCTCCACTTAAGTAGGAGCCAGCAGTGTGCTGCAATTGCCAAAAAAGTCAATGAAATCTTAGACAGCATCAGCAAAGGAACAACATCAAGACGATGAGAAGTGATGGTAACACTTTACACTGTGCTGGTGAGATCACCCTTAGAATAAAGCATCCAGTTCTGGTAACCATGAAACAAAAAAGATATCAAAGTGCACAGAGAAGAGCAACTAGATTGATAAAGGGTCTGGAGGCTAAATTGTATGACAAATGGTTGAAGGAACTAGGTATGTCTAGCCTATTGATGTTTAAGGGGGACATGATAGCTGTCTTCCAATGCTTGATGGGATGTCATGAAGAAGTGGGGGTTGATCTATTCCCTAGGGTACCAGAGGCCAGGAGAAGAAGAAACGGGTGGATGCTTGTCAAAGATAGAAATAAGGAGAAATTTTCTGACAGTGAGAGCAATTAATCAATGGACTAGTTTGCCTCTTGGGGCTGCAGGTGCTCCATCACTGGAAGTTTTCAAGAATAGACTGGACAACCATTTGATCAGGATGGTATAAGTCTCCTTGGACTAGAAGAACTCTGAGTCACTTCCAGGTCTATGATTTTATGATGCTATATTAGTATAGTTGTCGAAAGAAAAAGAAAAATAAAGCTTTCCTATCCAGCTCTATGATTTTATAATTCTATATTGGTATAGTTGTTGAAAGAAAAAGAAAGCTTTTATGGGTAGAGAAACTGATTGGACTGTAGTTTGACATATTTTGTAGTAAATCCCCATACTTAAAATGTATACCCACATATCTTTGTTTACATGACACGGTCTGGTGTCACACTCTTTTATTGCCATGTGCCAACTATTCTTTGGCCTAGGAATGTTCTACTACTGTAATCCTTTCTGTATAGGGATAATTGCACAAGTGTTCTAAGACTTCAGGCGTATCCTGTACCAGATAAAATATTTAATCAGAAAATGCTGAAATCAAAAGTAAAATTTCCACATCGCATTGGTTTTACTATATCTCCCCATAATAATTTCATAAGCTGTTTAAAATATTTATGATGGGAATTTGAATAAATAAAAAAGTATGGGTGAAGAGTGTGATGTTTGGTGAATAAAAAAAATATGTTGCTGTGAGCATATGTGTTCCAAACTATTTAAGCTGTGAATTGGAACATGGAAGGTTCGTTGAATGAAAAGAAGACTGAAAATTCTTTCAAATGACATTTATGGTTGCATAGTATTATACTTGAAGATGTGTTACTATGGAAACAGTTTAAGAAGGTCATTGTTTTGATTTGCTGTATAATATTCAGTTTTTTAAAAAAATTATTATAATTGGTACCGCTCAATTTCCTAGAGAATTTTATTTTGGCAAATTTGGGGACTATTTTCTTAATTTTTGGGGAGAAGGTAAATCTTTTCTTATATGATTTCATGTAATCTTCTAGCAAAAATATACACCAGATTGTAAATTCTCCACAAATTTGAAGCATCTCTCATTTATTCTGTTGGGAAACAAATGAAAATACATGCATAATACAACACTATTTAGGTATGCACAAGAGAGATCCTTTCCTTAAACTTTTGTCCATATTTAAGCATGTGAAGTATTCTGAAGCACCTTATATAAACCTTTTAACTCAGCAAGGTGAGTTGTGTTCCTTTCCATGAGTGATAGCACTGTAGTGCAAATAATAAAAAATAACAATTGTAAGAATGGTTGTAAATGTAAACTTGATTACAATTGTAAACTTGGTTTTGAAAAAAAAAAAGTATTCTGACCTAGACTTCACCAAATCATGTAACTTTGTCCCGAAAAACAAAACAAAACCCTTTTTATTTGGCTAATGTGAATTCCTAGCATTCACATCCAGCAAAGTCCCAGCAAACAACCTTTCAAGGGTAAATTGCAGCAGCAGACCTTATCAGTCCTTGGATAGTTGCCAGGCTGATTCCAGACACACTGCACAATGAAATTTTTTCGCTCATTTCTGCCCTCCCCACCCCCCAGGAGCACTCTACAAGCCTCCTAAAGGCTATTCATGCCCTTTTTTTTGAAAAAAAAAAAAAACCCGTGCTTGTTTTCACAAAATACAGGCTGTTTTGGGGAGGTCTGCAGAGTGCAAAAACTTTTTTTTAATTTGCCTCTTCAAAATCTTGGTGCATCTTATACTCCGTTGCATCTTATACTCCGAAAAATATGGTAGTATTATTAATCCCAGTTAACTGATTGTAATTTCTGCATAGTGACAAATCTGCAGATCATTTCCCCACTGGAAGAAATTCTGTGCATATTTGGGATTGTTGAACATCACCCAGAATCACTTTCTGTGAGATGGGTAGCCATATAAATTTGATAAATAAATAAAATAAAATAAATAGTGGTGGCTTTTTCCTGTACCGACTTAGAGTGAAATTGCTAAGTTTCAGACCTTGGGATGACCAACATCTTATTGGTCAGATGGGTGGGCCCTCCAGAGCACCATACCAGAATGGTATCCGGTGCTCCGGGCAGGCTCCGGTACGCCCGTGCAGGGGTGTACCACTTGCAACCCACCACTGATATATATATGGCATATATGGAGGTATACACACACACACACACACACACATACACACAAATAAATACACACACACCCCTACCTCTTAGCTACTTTATAAAATCTATTTAAAAAGTGTAATCCCCATCTATTCTCTGGATTCCCTACCCTACCAAGGAAAAATAAATTCTATCCACATTATGTTCCAGCTAACACTTGCCTTGTCTTGCATCCATCAACAATGAAATACCAAATTCACTCTCTACAGGAATAGTTTTAATCCCTACTGGGAAATCAATCTTACTTAAATCAGTGAAATTTACTTCTGGGAACACATACCGAGACTGCACCATGCTATCCAATTTATGCATGACAAACTGTACTTCTATAGCTTCCTTTTTATAACCATGACACAGCCAAGCACTTATTATCCTTACTCCTTATATAAGAACACTGCTTTGGTGTTCTTTTTTCTAACAAGAGAGAAAAACACCTCTCAGTACTCTTCTATTCAAATAACTTACCCTCTTTGCCTCCCAATACTTACATCACAGTGTCTTTGAATATGGATAGATTGCAATATAATTCTGGCATTATCAGTTAGAATTTAGGGCTCTGTTTCTGGAAACATTTTCTTAAACATGATCATACATCAACACTATTGTGAACAATGAAGGACATAAATGAACTTATATAAAGAATTATATAGGATTTCCGAAATAATACCATCCTTTTATTGTGCAGTGACATGAACAATTTGAAAGTGAATTTCTTTAGACAAACTCTGGAACATCAATGAAAAATTTACCATTGTTCCATCTTCTATCCATGTATTGTAAGAAGGTCTCTTTCAAGAGTATTGCAGGCGGCATACAATTCCAGTTCTCTCAAGGGACACCTCTGATGGAAAATACAGTAGTTGTTAACACAGAGTTGTTAATGATTACCTTGATTTATGTCTGCTTCATATATTAATGTACATTCATTTAAAAAAATAGAAAAGAACAAATAACATTCATCCATTATACTTTATGTTCCAGTTTCCAAAATCTTTGGTTTGGATATATTTCTGTTGAGGTGCACATTCCTTCAGTTGAAACTTTCAGGTCTACATTCTGGAAATAAACATGGCCAGAGGTAAAATGAAGTAGAGGCACATATGGGAAATATTTGCAAGGAGTGCTGAGCTTCCAAACTTGGGAAAGGCTAGTGCCAGTTTCTGACTGGAGATTAGCTGTTCTTTTATCACTTTTGGGTAGACATTCCTTAAATTCATCCACTTCTGAGATGGAACATTTTTAAAAAAAATTTGATTCTGAAAACAAGGTTGAGTCACACCCCTAATGCTAGCAGTGAAAATGACAGAGGATTCACTTGGGTACAGATAATAGATCCAGAAAGAAATGATCAGATCAGAAGTTAAATGCTTAACTTTATGAGTAAGACTCCAAATGTATAGAGCCCTTCAAGGAGGACCACGGATGTCTTGCTTCCCAGCCTTGAGAAATGTTCTTTGAAAAGTTGGTAGATTTAGTAGCTAGTTGCAAAATAATACATTAATTAAATAAATAAACATAATTCCTTATGTCCTCTGCTCTATGGTCTGTTTTATGTTGAATCTTATGTATTGCCCTTGCCCTTTGGAGCTTGTTTCAAATAAATGTTCCAGCCTGAATTGATCTTGTGCTAGTTCCTTTTTTGTGGTCTAATCCAAAATAGGCTTGCCAAGCGATCAATAGCTGCATTTTTGCTTGAAGCAGAACTTTTTGGATGACAGTGTTTGTTATCCTATATTCTTTGATACTTTGGTTCTCCTTTTTGGTTCTGTGGTTACGACATATTCAGTAATCCAAAGACATTTTCACATCTTGCTTTTCCATTGTTGCTTAATTCCATTGTTATTATTGGAAGTTTTGTAGATAACTTTGCAGTCTCTATTTTTCAAAGTATCTTCAAAATTTCCTTGTGTCTTTTCAGATATCTTTCAAGTATCATAGCTGAAATTTTTAATAAAAGTGGAAGAGAAGATCTTAGTTTTAGATTACTGGACTAAATTCAGTCCGAAATTATCTCTAAATTTTTCCCAGATTGTTTGTCATATAAATTGAAACTTGACTAGCAGATTCCAAATTAATTTACTTTGGTTTTAAAAATCCATGTCAGGTGCAAAAAACTAGGACCATTCATAAGATTGCAGCATAATAATAATAGCCTTTATTGTCATTGTTCACCATTGTATACAATGAAATTGGTTTAGCCTCTACTGGTGCAATCCATAACGGAAAATACAAGACAATACAATTCCCAATTTATACAAGTAATTGGGGAAAGAAAGAAAAAAACTAGTCACACATTTCCATATGCATGTGGAGTAATTGTGATTGTATTTAGGAGTCTGACAGCCCATGGGTAGAAGCTGTTTTTAAACCTATTTCTCTGGCTGGCTATACTTTGATGTCTTCTGTCCGATGGTAAAAGCGAAAAGAAACACTGTGAATCCTCCCTAAGTGTCTTCCTTACTTTGCTGAAACAGCGAGACATGGCAATGTTATCCAATGGTGTTAGAGGGCAACCAATGGTTTCTTGTGCATAGAAGATTTATTCAAGCCTGTACACAAAAATCTGGTTAACTAAAGTTCAACATTAAATTGATAAGGGTCAATGGAATTCAAGAGGAGCTGGACTTGGATTTCTTCTGGCCACACAAGGAGTCTAAACTAGTGACATGTTTAATTCTGACTCCCAGCTCTTTCTGCTCTTCTCCCACAATCCATTTATAAAATAACTTATACTCTATCCTTTAGTTCAAATTCCTAGAGCAGATTGCAAAAAATTCAAAACAAACTTTGCAACCACAAAGCACAATAGGATAGCTGATGAAAGTAATCAAAGTTTTTGTCCACCTTTCCAAATACAAAATCAATGAAAATAAAACTAATGACAGGGTATTTAACTTCTAGAGGTTAAAAAAAAAACATTGTAAAAAGCGGACTGGGAGTGAGATGACAAAAGATTCAGTGAACCCACTAGAACTCTTATTTGAGAGCATGCAACAATGATATATTTCAAAACAATTATAATGAATTATGAGGAAAAAATAGGCCTGGAAAGGAAAAAAAATGGAGCTAGGGTTCATTGCAACAGTAAAAATGAAATGAAGATGAATGTTTCATTCTAAAGGGCACCAATTTTTCAAACAAAAGTTTGTATTACTTGCAAAGAACAATTACTAGACTTACAAGATTCAAAAGAAAGACAAGCTAAGACCTTTAAAATATGTCTTTTTAAAAAAAGAAAATGATTAAAAAACAACTAGGGGGAAAAACAGATATGAACAAAACTGGATTGTTTTGGGCAAAATATTAATACCTGAGTCATAATTAGTAGTTGAAGAAAATGAAATGAAGAAGAGGGATGCTTCTTTTTTCAATGCATTTTTTTACACAATATCTTCTCTAGTTTTATCTATTTTTGTACAAATATTCATGCAGTTAATCAAATGCTTTAAAAAAAATTCAAGACATGAAGACAAAAATTCAATATGAAGTAAACAAGCACAGTAAAATTAGCAACACATGTAATAGCACTATCAAAACAGCAGAAATATATTGAGTGAAATCAGATCAAATTTAATTAAAGATGTGAAGTGGTTTTTTTAAATTGTGCTCTGTTGTCACAGTAACACAAAGTTAAGTGCAAACCTTTTGAGGTAAGAGAATTCCCTTGTATATAGGTATCTTTATAATTACAGAAGTTACGGTATCTTTTCATTTTGTGAAGCTTTTCATCCTACAAATAATAAATTCAGTTTATGTCACAGCAGTTGACAATTTCTAGTAGAATCAATTGTTCCTAAATATTTCAGATTAAGTCTTTCTGCCAGCCCAAAATGCCAAGGCATCTGTTCATTCAATTTAATTTTGCTTTCTGTTTAGAGGAGAGCTATCAATAGGTGATTTTGGGGGCAGTGGGTGCCTTCTAGTCAGTCTTACTTTCTATTGTTCATCTGAACTGGTCCCTGCAGTTTTCTTGGCAGCATTTACAGAAGTAGACAGCCACTGCTTTCTTTCTTAGGACTGAGAGAGGGTGACTGGCCCAAGGTTATCCAACTGGCTTAACACTTAAGGTGGGACTAGAACTCAGTTTTCCCAATTTCTAGCCTGATTCCTTAATCAATACACCAAATTGGGATACCAAATAGTTGATAGATAGAAATTATTAGGTTATCTTGAAAAGACATCTCATTTGTCCCCCCTGAGAGAAGCTGTTTGTAAACAACATTTGTTTTCTTTTATAATATCTTGCTTTGGCTGAGAACATAGAATATATATATATATATATATATATATATATATATATATATATATATATATATGTATATGTATATGTATATGTATATGTATATGTATATGTATATGTATATGTATATGTATATGTATATGTATATGTATATGTATATGTATATGTATATGTATATGTGTATATGTATATGTATATGTATATATATATATATGTATATATATATATATATATATGTATATATATATATGTATATATATATGTATATATATATATATGTATATATATATTTAAAGTCACAACCCCTGGTATGCCCAAATATGGGAGGAAGGTCACACTTCCATTCTCTATCCTTCGGCTCGTCACAAGAGACCATCCAGACAGAAACCCAATATTTTTTACTGTTGCCTTTTTGTTACATTTGTTATATTTGTGCTGATAAATAAATAAAGGGAGACTAGTATAGATCTATTTCAAGCTATTTAGCTCTCATCAGCTAGCCATACCCTTGCTGGGAATCGAACCTGTGCTCTATTGCCTCTTAGGCAGATGTGTTAATCATTGAGCTACAGAACTCGACTCCTTATCAGCCAGGCCAGGGTGGTATATATATCTTTTTTCTATCTATCTATCTATCTATCTATCTATCTATCTATCTATCTATCTATCTATCTATCTATCTATCTATCTATCCATCCATCCATCCATCCATCCATCCATCCATCCATCCATCCATCCATCTATCTATCTATCTATCTATCTATCTATCATCTATCTATGTACTCAGCCAAAGCAAGGTGATGGATGAATGGATGGATAGACAGACAGACAGACAGACAGACAGACAAACAGATAGATAGATAAATAGATATGTAGATAGATAGATAGATAGATAGATAGATAGATAGATAGATAGATAGATGATATGTAGATAGATAGATAGATAGATAGATAGATAGATAGATAGATAGATAGATAGATAGATAGATAGATATGCTCAGTATCACTGAATAGTTTTGTTTGGGTTTTGAAAAAGAAATGCTATTTTAGCATAACTAGAATAGCTACCTCAGATTGTGTGGTGGCTCTTGATGCACTAACTCCAACCTCAGTCCACTCGTTGTGAAAGTCCCCAACACTTTTGAATGGCCTTTTCCTGACAATCCTTTCAGGCTCTGGTCATCCCTGCTGCTTGTGCACCTTTTTCTTCCACACTTTTCCCTTCCACATAATTTTCTATTAATGTGCTTTGATACAGCACTTTGGGAACATCCAACTTCTTTTGCAATTACCATTTGAGGCTCTTCCTCCTTATGGCGGGTGTCAATGATGGTTTTCTGCACAACTGTCAGGTCAGCAGTCTTTCCCATGATTGTGATTCCTACTGAACCAGACTGAGAGACCATTTAAAGGCTCAGGAACCCTTTGCAGGTGTTATGGCTTAATTAGCTGATTAGAGTGGGACACTTTGAGCTTAGAATATTGCACCTTTTCACAATATTCTAATTTTCTGAGATTGTGGATTTGGGGTTTTCTTGAGCTGTAAGCCATAATCATCACAATTATGACAAATCAAGGCCTGAACTATCTTGCTATCTATCATGTAATGAGTATCATGTAATGAGTATATCTCATATATTAGTTTCACCTTTTAAGTTGCATTAATGAAATAAACAAACTTTTGCATGATATTCTAATTTTTTGAGTTTGACCTGTATACTATTCCAAAATTTATTTCATGTTTGCTCTGCTGAGTAGGCAGTAGTGGTGGTAACCATTTAGATTCAGCTAAAAATAAAAAAATCCAAAATGTCTTCAAGTGGTTCCATGGTGCTAAACTGTCCAGCATTTATTTTCCTACATTTTTATTTTAGGGAGAAAATTCTTTTTTTTTAAGTAGGAGATACCACCTTTAAAGCCTCTCCTGATACACAAGACAAAACATAATCAGTAATTTCAAATTTTGCTGTATATTTGACTTCTGAGCGCTAAAGGAAATGGACAGATGGCTACACGCGTCAGGAGAATAAATTGGCATTAAATGTGACTAAAAATAGGCTTAAATACCTTGAGATTTAGCTCCAACTTACAAACTGAACTGTAATTTTACATTATGAAGATCCTTCTTAGTACATATTAATTTTCATCTACAGACTAAATATTCTTTAAATAATAGAAATATTGTAATACTATTTTTACTAGATGAATCCTATGTCACCCTCAGGAGGAATCCACAGTAATCTGTATTTCTTAATAACTCTAACTCTACAGAGGTCTAATTTAAGTTTAGAGGTCTTAAATGGAAATAAACTATTCATTTAAAAGGTATCGTGTTATAAAAATACATCATAGCTGCAATTCAAGGTAATCAATTTGCTTTGCGAATAGGAAGCTAGAGGCAATGTATTAACTTAAATTGCACATAGTCAAGGTTAGCTATAATTCAGCAGGCGTTCCTACTATCATGAAAACAATCTTATAAGCTTTCCAAAGAAGCTATCAAATACTCCTACCTCCTCAATAGATCTGTTGAAATAATACTAGCATTTCTATATATGCCTGTATGCACATCCAACTGGAGTGCAAGAGAAATGTTTACTCAATATTCCTTTGCGCTCTAACATACTTTAACACATTCATTTTCTGAGTGATAAAACTATCATGATTCACAAGCAAAGTCAGTGATGCCAAAAGTTGAAAAATTGGGTTTTAGCTATCAATGTTAGAGTCAAGAAAGCAGGAGTACCAGAACAGGCAGAGTATTAGAAAACTGTTTAGCTGGTTTCTGAGCAATCTAGAGGGGGGCTTATAAGATAGGAAATATGTGATTGATTTGTCATTGAAGGAAGCATGACGCAGCATTTGGGGGCTACCAGCTGGATGCAGAGGTAGCAATAATCATGAAGTCTGAGTTTTCCTTCCTTCCTTCCTTCCTTCCTTCCTTCCTTCCTTCCTTCCTTCCTTCCTTCCTTCCTTCTTTAACTTACTTACTTATTTTTTCCACAATACATTTCTCCCTTTTCAATTTTTCTCTTCTACACACACAGACACACAGACACACAGACACACAGACACACACAGACACACACACACACACAGAGAGAGAGAGAGAGAGAGAGAGAGAGAGAGAGAGAGAGAGAGATTCTTCCACTCACTTTTACACACATTCCAACAAACAGCTATTCTCACAAACACAATCGTTTGATTTTCGTTTGCACACTTACAAAAACATTGCCTTCCATTTCCTTTCTTTTATTGTTTATGGAGGAGATAGGAAAGAATATTTCCCACTCTCTCACATGCACATACACACAGAGATTCAGGATCTTCCCCTCTACCTCTGTATGCAAAATAAAGGTAAAGTGTCTGACTGTAGGGGATGGTGCTCATTTCTGTTTCTTAGCCGAGGGAGCCAGTGTTGGTTAAGAAATATACTAGGACTTTCTGTCCTAGTATAGTCTGTTTCCATTCTAATCAGCTGGTTTCTGCTCCTTGTGTTGTTTCTTCTCATTCAGTCACATTTCTGAACAGCTTAATGTCCTGTAGTGGATTTTTGTTCTGAGCGCCAGTCCCACCACAATGTACCTCAACTGCTTTAGCCAGTTGCTCCTTGTTACAAGTTTGTGACTCTCTAGCCAATTAGAATGGCAGAAATTTTAAACAAGGTTTCTCTCAGCTGTGTCATACCCTCACAGTATTTTATTCAAACTAGCTTTAGCTTTGTGTAACAGGAATGTTGGGGTGGCTGTTGATTATACTGATGTAACAATTACTCTCTTATGGCCCTTCAACGGCCAAATTAGTTGCTCTTGCCAAGACCCAAAGCCTAACCAGGCACAATTCTCAACCAACAGGTTTTGGTGAAATATAGCAGGTTAGCACCTTCATTCATGTTAAGACCATGAATGAAAGCAGGACACTAAGCTGCCATTCAATAGCTATTGGAACCCAAGATAACTCACGTGATAGCCAGACACTGAAATTGAGAGCCAGACAATGGCACTTTTTCAAACAGCAGACCTGATTTCCTTGAGTGTGACCTTCCTCTAGGTTACTGTTTCCTCTACCAATCATCCTGATCTTCCTGCCTATTGTCTTACCTTCCTTTACCTCACTCCTACCCTTTGCTCCAGAGGTGGTATTCAGCAGGTTCTGACCAGTTCTGGAGAACTGGTAATGGAAATTTTGAGTAGTTCAGAGAACTGGTAAATACCACCCCTGACTGTCCCCGTCACCATCTATTCTCCACGTCCCAAAGGAGGAAATGGGGATTTTGCAGTAACCTTCCCCTAGAGTGGGGAGAGAATGGAGATTTTACGGTAACCTTCCCCTGCCACGCCTACCAAAGCATGCCCACCAAGCCACACCCTCAGGGTTCTACCACAAAACCGCGGATGACAAAATCGCGGTCGACGAAAGCGCGTATGTGACGTCATCACAGCACGACGAAAAAGATCGAAAAAGATCGAAAAATGTAAAAATAAAGCTAAAACCTTCCCCTAACCCCCCCAAACCTAACCCTAACCCTAACCCTAAACCTAACCCTTAACCTAACCCTAAACCTAACCCTTAACGTAACGAAAAACCTAACGCTAACCCTTAACCTAACGCTAAACGTAACGCTAATGCTCTAACCCTAACCCTAACCCTTAACCTAACCCTAACCCTAACCCTTAACCTAACCCTTACCTTTATGTGAATCGGCTTGCTGTAATTTAATTTTTATTTCAATTTTTCGATCTTTTTCGTCGCGTTGTGATGACGTCACATACGCGATTTCGTCGACCGCGCTTTTGTGGAACGCGCTTTTGACGGGTCACGCACCCTCAGAACTGGTAGTAAAAAAAATTGAATCCCACCACTGCTTTGCTCCCTCCATGCTGACAACACTGCCAGTCACCTACACTACCTACAATCAGAAGAGTGTTGTGAAATAGATGGATGATTCAATGATGCTATGAGTATATCTTTCTGAAGAAACGTTGGATATTTCCCCCCATGTTAAACAAGGGAAGAAAATAGACCACAATAGAATGACTTCCTATGTGGTGTAGGCATCATCTACATAATCAGGAGATAGGCCACTGTATGGTAAAATATTTGTGTATAAATTATCATGGATTTCATGTGCTGCCTAGATTGGTTCATTTTCTAGTTCTCAGGAGACTTATTAGAGGATAGCATTTATCACTGATTTAGCTTTCTGTCTAAAGAGGGCATCTAATTTTAGTTGGATCACACAGTGTTACAGCTTATTACTTCATCTTTCTATACTTAGTATGGTCTGTTGTCTTTAATATCAGTATTTCTCTACACTTTGGTGCATGCTGTTATATTGAGCTTGTGTATTTAGGCTTGCTAAGAATAAATCACATTTTAATAAGGCACAAACCAATTAGGAAAAGATGCAAAAGGAAATTGAGTGCTGCAAATTGGATGATATTCTACTAAATGAGGAAGATGCCAAAATTGCTTTTTTTCATCCTTGGTTTCTCATGTCACAAATAACCTGATGCTGTGTTATACAGAGCTAAAGACCAGGAGATTTGTTCAAGGTGATTACACTTGAACTTGTAGAAGCACTTTCTGTTTTGCACAGCTAATTGGCATCTCCTTCGCTATGTATGGTTCTAATCTATGTTGGATGATCCTAAACATGTTTCTGTTAACTCATGAAATTAAATATATTGTACGATAGTTTGCACAACCTACTGAGCCTCCTTTCTTTGATATTTGTATGTAAATTGACCTCTCCCAATCTGTTAACCTATAGATAAAAGAATTTAAGAATTTGAGAGAGGCTCTTGGAAATAACTTCTGGCAGGAAATTATGCACTCAGACATACATTTATAATAGTGAATTGAATGACTAAATGTAATTCTTCAATGTTCTTGATTTGTGGTTACCATGGTTGAAATTTATCATAGACAATGACTTGCTGTGTTTTTGTGACCATCTCTGTTTAACGCTAACTTTAAAATCAGAAAATTTACCTCTTTAAAATAATAAGTATGAATTGTTTGACGAAGATATGCGACCCTTGTATCAAACTGATGGTTATGTTGTGCTTATCGATTGATTTGACTGTTCATTCGACTCACTGAACAGCATACAAGATGAAAACAATACTTATCCATCTAGATCACAATGCCCAAGGTCAAAACAATAAAATCAATTCAGAAAAACAGCATTACCACCAGAATTTGACTAATCTTTTCCCCCAAACACTTTGGGAGAGCAGCCAGGTCACCTGCAGTCAATGAAAACCTATCAAGGTTGGGGTCATTTGGATTTCCAAATGGATGTCATTCCATAGGATAGGCATTGCCCTGAAGAAAGAAGGATTCCTGGGTCCAACAGATCACACCCTTTGATGAAAGGGATCTGAAGATGCATGCCATTCTTTCTAGATCTGATGGGGCAAGAAGAACAGAAAATAGTCCCACAAATAGCTTGGCTCTATGCCACACAAGGCTTTATTGCAATGGTGGGATTCAATTTTTTTTACTACGGGTTCTGTCAGCGTGGCTTGGTGGGCATGGCATGGCTTGGTGGGTGTGGCTTGGGGGCATGGCTTGGTGGGTGTGGCAGGGGAAGGATACTGTAAAATCTCCATTCCCTCCCCACTCCAGAGGAAGGTTATTGCAAAATCCCCATTTCCTCCAGATCAGCTGGGACTCGGAGGCAGAGAATAGATGGGGGTGGGACTAGTCAGAGGTGGAATTTACCAGTTCTCCAAACTACTCAAAATTTCCACTACTGGTTTTCCAGAACTGGTCAGAAACTGCTGAATACCACCTCTGCTTTATTGGTAATAACCAACACCTTGAATTGTACTAGAAGCTTACTGGAAGCCAGTACAGCTCACTGACAATGATATTATATTGGTATAATGGGAAATGCCAATGAATTCTAGATTACCTGCTACTTTCGAATGTTCTTCCCGGCCCTATGTCAAGTGTATTGCTATAATCTGAATGGAAGGTGAACAAGACATGAGTCACTGACAGCAAAGCCTCCTTTTCCTGGAATGAGTAAAGTTGGTGCACAAGATAGAACATAGAATTATAGGGTTGGAAGGGACCTTGGAGTCAAAGTATTGTTTTATGCTTTTTTTTTTTTTTTTACTTTAGCTGATTCTTACTGGAAAAAAAGACATCGAGTTAAAGTGTTTTACTTTGCTGGATCTTGTATGGATTGCTGGTAATGTGAGAAATCTGAAAAAAAGCAATATGTTTCTTGAAAAGAGGAGTTGTTCTGAATATGTCTATGTCAAAAGGTCATAATAGAATGAGAACAATCAATAATGCCTAAGCTATCCATTGGAGGTGAGTATTCCTGAGGATAAGAATCTGACCTGAACAATGATTAGTGAAACAGGTTTTATCAATATAATGAAAATGACTTTTACTTACAGGAAATGCATTAGAGGGTTAGACAAAGCCTAGCACTTAGCTAGCTACATCCTTTCAGGAAAAGAATCCAAGTACTTGAGATCTCTCTTGCTCTGTGAATGCCTTGAAAGAAAGACAGAAACCAATGACTCATAATAAGCAACCTCTTGTCTCTTCGATGGAGAGAAGCACACTGTAGATAAGTAGACTCAGATATACAGTAGAACCTCTGGTCATGATTATAATTCATTCCGTAACTTTGGTCGCAAACCGATTTGGTCGTGACACAAACCTAATTTTGGAAATTTGATGCTTACAAAAAAAAAATGGCACGGAAGGGGAAATCGGTCATTTTTGTGAAATGAATTTTGGTCGGAACCCAATTTGGTTGTGGTCAGAAGGGTTTGTGACCAGAGGTTCTACTGTAGCATAAATTCTTTACTCTCTACACAGTATATACTCTACTGCTTCCTTTGTGGTTAGTAGATTAGTAGGTCATGTAATAGACTTACTATTAGATATGGACTTCCAACATTGTTTACATCTCCTTCCTAAAAAACAAGTTTCTTGAGAAATCTACAATACTCCTAGTTTTTAACCTGTATTTGCTAATAAATTATAAGGAGCATTTCACAGGCGAGACCACATCTCACGGAATCATGCTCAGCCTGTTATTGCTTTGATTGGTATTAAAAATACAGTACCAAAACAAAGGCATAAAACATCTGTCTCCTTTCATGTTCTCTTTGTTTGCCACTCAAAAGTAGAGCACATGAGTGAGTGTTATGGATGGTTATATTTAGCACATTAGCAATTCGACTGCTATAATGAGTGGGAAAGTGGAAATAGGAGTGTGTGCAAGTGAGAAGGAGGGGAGGGGGAGAGAAAGGTAAGTAGGACTGGTAGGAAGCACCCTGGGAGGAAGAAAGTACAAGGAGCCTCCGGTTCACTTTAGGTTAAAGGAATATGAGTCGCCACATCCTGCAATGTAGGCATTAGGAAATAGGCTGAAGGGTTACTTATCCTTCTGCCAAAAGATTGTTCTGTGGTTGACTGAACCATGTGCAGGCTCCCTTCATACTATGTAGGGACCAACTTTTCCTCTGCCACCACATAGCACCACAAAACCCCAATGCAGGTTTTAGATCTTTTCAGCATCTTGTTTTCCTTCTTTTCCTTGCATCCAGCTTCTGGAGTTTGAACATTAAAAAACAGCAACAGCCTGTTCTTTCCTAGCTGCAGACTCCTTTAAGCCATTGAATGCCAAAGAGAATTTGCTTCAAGACTGCTGCTTTAAAAAGATGAGCCAATTTATTCCACTCGTTGCTTATAAACCTATGCCTTAATTTTCCAGTCTATGCAGAATATTCCCATTCAGGGTTGTGCTCTTTTCCTAAGTAGGACAGGCAACCTCTTATTTCTATTCTGTTTTCTTCCCAGCTGCACTTCTTTGTCTCCATGGCAGCAAGTTCTTACACATTGGGCTTAGCTTTAAAAAGTGTGATCTCAAATACAGGTAGTGAGTCAGGCAGGCAATGGACAGAGGGGTACAGCAATTCATAAAACCAACAGTATTACTATTTCTGGCTGTCCCAGGAAGAATGAATGTTTACCATATCTTGTAATAAGGAGAAAATGGTAAGGAAGCAAACACTTGACAGAGGGATAATTAGTGCTCAGTGAAAAATAAAACAAATGCAAAAAGGAATGAATGTGAATGAATATTTCAAGTCCTATCAGAAGCCTGGGCATTTGAGTATTCTGTACATTATTTTAGCTTTTCTTAGCACTGCACTCTTCTGAACAGAGAGCTCTGATGTTGTTCTGGAACCTGTTGAAGCCACTCTCCCAGCCAAGCTGAATGCTCCTATCACCATTGGCATTTACTTTCCACATCCTTTCCAGTTCCTCCTTCAGGCCCTGGTACTTCTGCGTTATGAGGAAGTAACTTCTTCCTTCTCCCTGATGTTGCTATCACTACTCTATCACCACTGCTGTCTTCTGCTTTTTGTCTACTACCATGAGATCTAATTGATTGGCTAGTACTTGCCTGTCTGGGTGTGGAAGTAGCACAAGATCTTAGCTGTTGTTGTTCATAACCTTCTGTGGGATCTCTGATCTAGAACTGGGAAGCTCTAGCCCAGGGGATGGCAACCTTAAACACTCAAAGTGCCATTTGGACCCGTCTCCCAAAGAAAAGAAAACATCGGGAACCACAAAACCCTTTTGACATCTAAAATGAAGATAATACTGCATATATCGTTTTTTCCCTTTATGTTATGCATAAAAAACATCTATAGTGTGTTGCATTTATGAAATCAATGAACTGTCACAGAGAAAACATTTTTTTTATTTCTGCATGCAACAAAACCTTTTTGAACTAAAAAAATATATGGGTCAAGAACCTCAATAAATTGTGTGCCCATTGCACATTGGCAGTTGTGATGCATATATTGAGCAACAGGGAGCCACAGCATAGGGATGAAAGAGCCACATGTGGCTCCAGAGCCACAGGTTGCCGACCCCTGCTCTAGCCCATATCCTATGCAGATGTTCCTGTCCAAAATGCCAGTTACTTGGTTGTGCTATTCACTGTATGCTGCTTATTTAATCTTTAAAGGATATGAACCACAGTCAATTATCCTGACATTCATTTGCTATGTGCATGGTCATGAGGAACACAGAACAACTTCCATGGCAACTTCAGGAAAATGCAACTTTCATGCAATCATTTGCACATGGGGAAAGAGAAGAAACAGAGTCCTTGAAGCAGGAATGTGATACCAAGGTCTTAGACGAGTGTTTCTCAACCTGACCAACTTCCAGATGTATGGACTTCTACTCCTATATTGGCTGGAGAATTCTGGGAGTTGAAGTTCACACACTTAAAGGTTGCTCAGGTTGAGAAACACTGTATTATACATATGAGAAATGTACTGCATGTGAATATTATTCAGATTAGAGCAAGGCACCTGTTGCTGAAAGGCAGTGATGGATAACACCATTCTCCTTTAAGTATCCCACTCTCACCCCAAGGAACCTCAGGGTTATTTCTCTTAATCCCATCCAAAATTCATTTTCCCTTGTTGGTTGCCTCCAGGCCTTTGGTTAGTTTTGGTTGGAGCATTGCAGCTTGTTGCAGACTAATCTTAGCAGTCTATTGGCTGCTCTGCACAGAAAGCCCCACCTTTTTCCACTGAGATCATGCCGGTAATGAATTCTAGGACCTTTCAGATTTTTGCTTTGCATCAGAGTATAGTCAGTGTAACTCTCATACAGCAAATTTTACTGGTTCAAAACCCAGAAGAAATGATAATAATTCTAATTTACAAGCTCCCTGTTTCTCTCTGTATTTTATTTCTTAAAGTCCAGTTGCAATATTTCACCAATTATTCAATCTCCTAAAATTGAGGGTTTCAGTCCTAGCTCCTAAATAGTCCATTTTGTGCAATTTCAAATTATTAGATAAATAGTAGAACTGTACTTTTAAAAAAGAAGGAAAAAGAGAAGTTAGAGGCTTGGAAAGAAGAATAACAGGGCCTTTTGCACTCCTTCAAAAGCCACTTCACACCACTGTTCTCATGATATCAAATCATTTCTAGCTGAACTGTAGCATCAACCATACTGTGGAGGAAAAAAATGCAGGGCTTTTTTTTTTTTTTACAAGATTTAGTTGCAAAATGGTTGATATCATTGCAGCTTGCAAAAGTTTTAAAGAGAAATAAAAATATGGTATGATTCATGGTATGGTGGCTTTCCCTTGTAACAGCTATTCAGATCTCTTTTTGTAAACAGCAAGAAAAAAAATACATAATACTTACTGGGAATATGGTAAGAGGAGGGGAAAAGACAGTGATTTTACTTTTTCCTATTTTGCATGTAATGTGGGGTAAGGTGGGTTTATTGCCCAGAGATTGGGGAGAGACACTAAGGAATTGACCTTTTTTAAAAAAAATTATACAACTGTATCAGTGGTGGGATTCAGCCAATTCGCACCTATTTGGGAGAACCGGTTGTTGGAAGAAATCTCATTTTGGTTTTTTCCCACTTTACAGGGCTAATCCTGTAAGGAAGGCGGGAAAGAAACATTCTGGTATTGTTTCTAGCCTAATTTTTATTGCTCTGATTACAGAAACTGCCCCTCTAAGGCAGTTTCTGTCTTAGAGTTAACCCTTATTACATTGTAACAGCTAAGGCAAAGCGCCCATCGACCTGAGTGACATTGAGTTGGCCACGCCCACCCAGTCACATGACCACTGAGCCAGGCCTAACCAGCTGGTCATTAGGGCAGAGAACCTGTTGTTAAATTATTTGAACCCCACCACTGATCTGTATTGGAAAGCTGGAGGGAGAACAATGCCAAGTGGCTTATGGTGCAAATCACTGCAAACTGGTTTGTGAGGAATTTGGGAATGGAAACAGTGCTGTGAAGAAATGCCTTCTGTTACATATTGAGACTGGAATAATAGGCTTGACCAAGGTCCTCCATTCCGGCGGGAAAATACTTAAAGCCATCTGACAGCTCCCTATAAAAGGGCTAGCTATTAGAGAGGCCAGAGCTGGATTTGTATATATTGTCTAATAAAGAACTGTTGTTTGTCACTGAAGCCTGAGTCCTGTCTCATCCATTCACCCAATCTAACACCTTCAGTTATGCTTTCTAACTTTATTATTAATTTTATTTGCTCCCACATTCAACAACATGGCACCTTTCAATAAAATATATTCCTTGCAATAGGATACAGCAATGCACATTAAAGTCAGTTCCTCATTGCCTCACCCCAAATTACTGACTGTAAAAATAAGCTAAAGTAGGAAAGGACACAACCTATAATACACTCATATAGGAAGAGAGGCATTAAACAGGTTGACATAAATATACACGGGGAACACATTATTGCATACAGAGTGCTACTAATACTTTTACTGCTATGGACTTGATTGTTTGTCCCTGGAACCATTTATTATCACAGGGTAAGGGGTGTTTTATTCCAGAGCTACAGTTCTCATGACTTTCACTGAGGCAGAAATGTTATCTGCTGAAACCTGACTGACAGGTGTCAGACTTGCTATCTTTCAAGATGGGCACAATAATAGGATCCTTACGCCAGCTGATTTGATAGGGGAGGTTTTCCTTCTCTGGTGCAAGGCAGTAAAATTGCTGTTTAATTCCTTAGTTCCTAAGTGCAGGACTGTTGATCCAAGAAAAAGAGCACAGCCTAAAATGAATGTCAAGCTAACTTCAGGTTAGATTTATTGAGGAATAAATAGAAGCGTTTCTCTTCATGGAAGATAAAATGTGAGAAGTGGCTTCTTAATTGGCTTCCGAAATGCCAGTTCAAAAGATCTAGTAGTTCAAAGGACTGGATTCAAAGGATGAAACGGCCAGGATATTGAAAAAAGACTGCCTCTTTCTATGTAGGAAAATAACAATCCCCTGCTTGTTTACATCCACAGAAGCCATCCAGGAACTCAGTCACCCACACATAGATGGTTCTTAGGGAGGTGGGAGATATCATTTGTTATTCAATATAGCATTTGGGGTGGGTTGGGAGGATGGTTAGTTTGTCTGCTTGGCTCTTTTTAGTCATTCTGTGTGTTTTCTTCTACTTTGGTTAATATTTTTATTTTATTGCAATCTTCTTGGGTTTTGTATATTCATGTTATTTTCTTTGTTAGCTTCCTCAGATATTACTTTGAGCAGAAAAGGCTCTTTTAATTGGATGCATTTTTTTAAAAAATGTTTCTGAAAACAAGTGTTTGAAAGTAAGTTAATTACTTATATTTTCTACCAGAAATGTCATCAATCATTTATCTTCGGTAAGAATTATGTAAGAGGCAGTTAAGCTTAACTGTTAATTTCTTCACTGCTTTTTCCCCCCTCACTATAAAAATATATCCATCTAACTCTGGGAAATGGAAGGGAGACATGCATTTACCAAAGAGCTACTTTTTAGAACATTTTTAAAGTGTGCACAACAACTATTGATGTATATTTCAATACCATGTAAAATTCAGCTGTATAAACCAGAGCTTGTGATATTCAGATAGAAATTAAGTCATTATCAGACCCACAAGGTAGACCAAACTTAGAAACTAATGCCATATAAGTCTAAAACCATTTTTATTGGAATAGCTCTAGTAACAGAATTTTTCAGGTCTTGAATGTGCTTCCCCCTCGCTCGTTTTATCTTCATGTGAACTAGAAAGGGACTTGTCTGAAATAGAATAGAATAGAATAGATTTCTTTATTCATTTAACTAATTTATAGCCCACCCATCTCACAACAGCAATTCTATAATTTGGGTTATATTCCTGAGTTTAAAAGCATCTTTGAAGGAATATTTTCATTACTAAAAAGATCCACAAGATGAGATCCAGTCAGAATATTTTCATACTTGACAAACCTGATTTATTAACATGCCAATCTATAATGTGCTAGTTTTGACATTATCTTATCTGTTCACTCATTTATTTAATCAATGTTTATGGTTGTCCAGACGCAACTTAGCTCACAACACATTAAAATAAATCAAAAAAAGATTATCAACAGAACATTAAAAAAAACTTTCCATGGATGCCAAGGATAAACCCAAAGACAATCATCAGGACAATGAACTATTTATTGAAAATCTAATCTCCCAATCACCATGCTCAGGAGCACATCCAGGTTTTCAATGCTTTGCATTGAAAAAAGCCAAAAGACAGGCCTTTTCTGACATAACTTCTGACCTCTGAAGTATGTTGAGAAGTCTCCAGAATTGTGGCATATAAACCAGGTTTTACATATATTGTATTCAAGTAGTTTAAATAATAAAATATGGTTACTTTCGTCTTGACTAGCATGTAATATGTACCATGATGATTGTAAACTACAACTGCTCAAGAATTACTTTCTAGTGGATCTGAATATTATTAATAAGTGTCTGCCTTTTTAATAACCTACTGTCATTTGTAATATTTCCCCTAAATTATATAGAAGCATATAGGACATGGCCCTGTGGGAAAGGAGGAGGATCTGCTACCAAGGAAAAGGAGAAGGATTCACCGCCAAGGCAAATATAAATATAAATACAAATAAATAAAGGTCAGACAAATAGGGTTTGACCCCATTCCAAAAAAATTAAGAAGATATTAAGAAATTCTATTAAGAAAAGATATTAAAATTAAGAAATGTTCTGGCAGTTAGAACAATTAATCAGTGGAACAACTTGCCTTCAGAATGCTCCAACACTGGAAGTTTTAAAGAAGATGTTGGATAACCATTTGTCTGAATGATGTAGGATCTCCTGCCTAAGCAGGGGGTTGAACTAGAAGACGTTCAAGGTCTCTTCCAATTGTTATTCTATTCTATTCCATTCTATTCTCTTTTGAGTAGCCATCGACTTATTTTTGCAGGAACTTTAAGGAACTTTTTAGGCAAAATAGTACTTCAGAGAATTTTCAACATAATTTCAACAGCTTTTACCAAGACAATGTCAACAGTTTACAGTCATAATAGTTTTCCAGGTTATATTTTCCATTTGTCAAAATTATTTTTCATTCTATCCAGATCCAAAGAAAATTCTTGGCAGGGCAACCAATATTCTGGACTTTTGTCAGTAAAGAAACTACTACATTTTATTACTTTGTTTCACTCTTTGCAATAATTACTGGTTGCTATTCTGTCAAGCTCTGGACAATCAAATTATTTTATGGTCAACTGAGATTTAGATTACCACATAATGCACACCTACTGATAATTGATTTCTATTGGACTCAAGGGTTGTTTTTCCCTGCGTCAAGATGCATGCAATTTATATACTACTAAAGCTGTCGTGTCTTTCTGTCTGCTTGTTATCTTTAATTAGGTGAAAAGATGCACCATAGAGTTCATGGGGATGTGGCATGAGCACCGAGGGACTGGGGGAAGATGCCCAACACTGATACAACTGAAACAATAACCTGAGAAGTCACAGGTTGTCTAGTGATATTCTAAAAGGCCAACCTTTTAAATAGATTGATGGAAGATGCTATTCTTTGACTAGCAAAATCTGAACAATTGGAGAGTGGCAGAGAAGGCAATATCAGTGCTTTTGTCTCCAAAAAAAGTCCTCTGTTAAGGGACAACTTATTTTAGGACTAATAAATCATCCTTTTGATACTTGTCATTTCCTCCCACAGTGACTATAGTGACTGCCAAATGGATGACAACAGTATGAATGGTGGGCAAAAGAAAGGTTTATATAGTTGTCATGGTTCTGTAATTGGTCAGCTGAAGAAAGAACTGGGGAGGGGGGATCCTGGCACTTGGAGATCAACTAAGATGAGAACAAATATAGTCACCTTCAAACTTTCTTTGTGGTTTTGGGGTCTTCTGAATTCTGTGAATTTCAGGGTAATTATAGTAATGTCAGTGTAGAAATGCTCCACAAATCCTATTTGTAATGATATTTTGCATTACTTTGAAGGTTTTGTATTTGAGATATGTTCAACCAGCTTATACAACATGGAATACACTGATAAGTCCAAAAGCATTTATTAAATGCCAATAGCATTTCTGTTTCCTTTTTGGTTCATTTAAAATCTAATACATACATACATTCATTCATACATACATACATACATACATACATACATACATACATACATACATGCAATCTACATTCTAAAATATGTATAATTATAACAATCTGTTTACTTCACCTCTGTTTTCTATCATCTTTTTAACTTGCTTTTTTCTCAAATATAAAATAAAGTAAATTTAGAATGACAATATTGTTTTCAAAAATATTTAAACATAGGTGTTAAACCTTTATGTTATGTACTGTACTATTTCTCTATCATTTTGCAAAAATGGAGCAGGACAATTTTATTCATATTTGATAACCATGACAGTGAAGACTGGGAAACTAGAGGAAAAAACAAACTTCTAAGCAGATGATTTAATGTTAGATCACCAGTCAACATAAACTTAAGATACTTTCTGAAAGATATGATCCCTGTGGATACTGAACTATATGTAAAATTCTTTGATATTTATATAAAATCAACTCATGAATGTGTGCTTCTTATCTAGAAATGCACTGTCCACAAGTAGCAAAATATTTTCTTAATTTGATATTTGAAGAGTTTAAGTAATGGTGACATGTTTTTTATTTACACTTATCTTGGCATGTAAGTATTTTACAACTTAATAAGTTTACATCACCTGTAGAGAATATCAGGCTGGTAACATAGCCATGTGAAGGATTGAATGAATGGTAGTGCATAACATTTGCAGTATTCTCTACGCTGTGCCAGTCTTTCAAAAGAGAAGGTTTGGAATGTGCAAGAGACCAAAACCTCTTCTCAGAATCAGCAGACAGGCTGACTTCAAAGTTTATTTGTAAGTCATCGTCAGCTTCCTCCATATGTATATGTATGGACAGCTACTCTAGAGGTTTTGTTGCTTATCTTTATCATTTCAAGGCAGAAGAAGTGGAGGCAATCCCAAATTGCCTTTTAATTGTGTTTGGGATAGATTGGCTTTTGAATGCTATTGCCACATTGATGTCCCATCACTGTGACCTCATGCTGTCTGCTTCTTGAGCAATTAAATCTGTTTTTTCAGCTTCTCGCGCGAGCAGAAATGAAGACAATCAATTTCTGAAGCTAAGTTCTCCTAGGTTTCAAATTATGAAATGACTATTGGATGACGGCATGGATGGTCCATGAAACATATCATTATTATTAGCATTTTAAAATAATTCAAGTATTACAAATGGCACTTTTTTTAAAAAAGGTCCTGTTGCAAAGATCTCATTTGCCTATGTATTCTGTTAGCCATTCTTAATATGGCTCCATAACAGAACTAAAGTGACAATTCACTAAAATCATGGAACAATATGAAAGTATTCTTTATTCTGCATAAGTACTCTTTGCTGAATTATCATATTAAAGGAAAGGGAAAAGGTAGATAAGTATAGAAAAAAATCCACGGAGGAAATTAATTCACTACCACAAAGATGATTTATTAGTACTGAAACGAGTTGTTTCCTAACACAGGGGTCCCCAGCCCTAGGTTCATGGACTGGCATTAGGCCTCAGCATGCCAGAAACTGGGCCACGCAAACAAGCAAAGCCCTATCCACAGGAAGTAGGCAGCATGCAAAACCACACCCCTTCCTGTCCCTGGAAAAACCTCTCTCTATGGAACCGGTCTCTGGTGCCCCAACAATTGGGGAGTGTTGCCCTAACAGAGAGCTTTTCTGCAGACAAAGGGCACTGAAATGCCTTCTCTGCCATTCTCCTATCCTTTAGTTTTTGCTATGGAGAGGAAAAATTGGTGTTTTGATATATGAGAGTTCTGCTTAATCTTTGGCTTATTTGTTCTCCGTAGAAAGTAGAGAGATGTTGCTGGAAGATGATGTCATATAACAGCAGTTTCTCACAAGGAATAAGAAATAATGCAGCTAACATGGGAATCAGATCCTAAGACAAACACAGATGTCTACTTTGCCCCCACAAACTGTGCTCTGCAGGCATTGATGTGCATAGACTTTAAGCATGTTTTTAATAAGGTTAAAACTAGAAAGCGTATTTCTCACAGCCTTCAAAAATATGGAGAATATTAAGCTCAGCTGGCAACACAGCCTTTCTCTTTCCAGTTTCTGGTTGGTTAATTCCACTGGAATGATGGATTCCAGCAAGGCCTTTGTCCTCCTGAGGCTGATGGCAACCCTGTCCAAGTCTCTCAGCTGAAAGGAAACAGAAAGCCAGGAGGAGCAGCTCAGCTCAATCAGTGTCTTTGAAGCCTGATTTAAGAAGAGCAGCAGGAAGCATCCTCTCTGAACTCCTTTGGAGGTGGCAGGCTCCAAGCACCATGCTGTGTGCTCTACAGTTGTCGTCCATGTTTCTGGGACAAAGATGCAGATAGGAGATGGCTATGAAGGACCAGCAGACCTGGTAGTGAATCTTGATGTAAGAGTGGCAATTGTGTGATTCTTTCTAGGTTTTCTTTTTCAGGTTTATGTGTTGTTGTTTTTTGCCTTTTTGAAGTGGGCCATCAGAATCACGGCTAGTCTGTTTCCCTCTCTGTCAGAGAAAGTTGCCATATTACAGGAAGATATTGGGAAATTGCCACAATTTGGTGAGTTGGAGTTGTTAGGAAATAGAAGGTTATCGGACTCAGAAGGTCATAATCTGAGATTTGGGTGACATAGATATCTTTGGTATGACAAAGGTAAGGTAAATGTGGATTTTAAAAATCATTATGGCAGACAAGCTATTCTTAGACTATGGAATACATGTAAATTTAGGTTTTGCCTGAAAATACCTTTGTGGCTTTCAGTGAAAGAAGTATTTTTTAGATGGGAAATGATAAGTAAACCTAAATGGTTTACTGGAATTTTCTCAAGGGAAAAAATAAAACCTAGCGAAGATTTAATAATAGAAGGAGATCTACTTATATACAATTGTCAGACAGATTTAAAGTGGGTGAAAGATTTTGAACAATGCAACTTTTGGCAAAGAATTTTAAAATATGCTTTGTGGTCAGTATTTCAATCATATTATACAGGGAAATCAAGTACGTATATCTAGTTGGACATTATCTCAAATCAATATATATATATATTGAAAGGAAGCAGTATGCTACCTTTGGGCATACCAGGGTTGTGACATAATACATACCTATTTCCCTGGCTTAGCTGATAAAGGAGGAGAGCCTGTGGCTTAATGGCTAACACAACTGCCTAATATGTAATACAGCACAGGTTCAAATCCCAGTAAGGGAATGGCTAGCTGATGAGTCCTAAATAGGTCTCCCTTTATTTATTTATCAGCACAAATGCAACACACACACACACACACACACACACACACAGAAACATTGAAGTACTTCATTCTTTAGAAAGGCAGGACAACAACCAAGTTAAAAAAACTATGAACTATGAAGAAAACAACTTAATAATGAAAATGAATATAAATACAATAAACTTCTAATTCCCAGTGGATGAGCTCAGTCTGAAACAATCAGTTTTCATTAAGTGCTAATTGTTACTCTTTCTAAATTGATACTAATTATTGAGGGGGAAAGGAACTTCTGTGTGTTTTATTCTCATTAATTTTCTATTTCTTTTCTGCTTTGTCTAGAAATAGATTGTCAATATAACCCAAAGCCAACACTAAAACAAATTCTGAAATCTGAATCCACCTGCCAATGCAGCAGTACATTTATATGTTGCACAAGATTTTGCTAATCAAAAGGCTGATAATGTTCCACTATAGACAGATCAGGCCCAAAATCTGAGCTACAGCACCATGCAGATGGCATACTGTAGTTTCATACACAACTGCTGCCATTGCAATATGAAATGACTGAACTTAAAAACACATACCGCATACTCACAAATAGCCTAATGTATTTGTTGCCAAAATATTGCAAGACAATTGGAGTTATCCCATGATAAGCATAGACCTCTAATCTAGCAGTTGTGATTTCAAATGTCTAGTAGTTGTTTAAAATTTGAAACTTATGCGTTAGAGAGCCAATTTTGTTTAGTGGTTAAGGCGCCAGGCTAGAAACCAGGAGACGGTGAGTTCTTGCCCCATTTTAGGCATGAGGACTGCCTTGGTGACTTTTGGTCGGTCACCATAATGTTAGGCTCAGATGACAAGCCCAGTTGACCAAAAAACAGTAAACCTTGTACTCATAGGAAATGTATATAATATAATATAAGAAACAAATGGCAAAATAGATTACTTTTTCTAGTGTGATAAACAAATGAGATGCATGATTTTAAGAATCCAGGCAATCCGGGTAAAGAAAGATGAGGCAGATGGCTTATTATCGGAACTGATAACAAACAGGCAACCATTCTGGTAATATCTCACCATTGTCAGGTGGAATGAACTAATCAGTTATGACTGCAACTGATCAAACCTATACATACTCTATTTTTTTTTTAAAAAAGGTACATATGACAGCCTCTTTTGACAAAAGGAGTGCTGTAGCAGAAATCAAAATCAGACTGATGATGAGCATGGTATTGGAACATTGACCTGTAATGTAAGATGGGTTAATTTCATTTATTAATTCATACTCTTTATTCATATTATGTTACAGGTCAATGTTCCACCTAGCTGTTCAAAAGCATGCAAAAGTAAATGCGAGTAGAAAAATAGGTACCACTTTGGTGGGATGGTAACAGCATTTCACGTGCCTCAGCATATAGTCATGTTTACCACATGACCATGGAAAGTATCTTTAGACAACACTGGCTCCCTCAGCTAAGAAACAGAGATGAGCACTGCCCCCAAGAGTCAGAAATGAGAAGCCTTTACCTTTAGATACTGTATGCTGTTTGTTTGCAAAATTAATAAATTGGAAATGATTCTGAATCTTGTGGAGTTGATGAATATGTGCAGAAAAGTAAAAGTGTAGGTTTACTTATAAATTTATATGGCTAAGATATACTGTATGTCAGAAAGTGTGAATTAATTTCATCTCAGTTATTGTAAGTACATTGGAAAGTAGCAATCTATATGTTGTTGATAGTTGCATATTACTCTCCAGTGAGTGGTGATAACAGAAGAGGCAATAGTTTGGGGAAAATTTGTGCACCACTCTGTATGAATGCAATCTGGTGAAAAGATTATTCTTAAATAATTAAATGGGTAGGAATGAGATGAGAAAACACTAAGAAAATGATTGGTTCCCTTCTAGAACCAATGGACATATTAACTGGTGAGTATCTGTTTAGAAAAGGGTTGTTTCTTTTGATTATGTAGTTTACGTCTATTTATATGTTATACATGTGGCAAAAGAGTGAATCTTGGTCTTTTATTCAAATGTGTCACAATAATCTTAAAAACAAAATTAAAACAATGTTCTACCTATTAATGTAAGAACTCTAAAAAACAAATAACATTGAATGTTAAACGAGAAGCACACAACCTTGGATAAGAGTTAGCCTGCAAAAGTTAATAGTTACTTGAAGTCCAACATGCGGAGCTCAACCCTTCTCTTTCTGATTATCGTATTTTTCAGAATATAAGACACACCTTTCCCCCCCAAAAAAGGGTGAAAATCTGGGTGCATCTTATACACTGAATACTGGCCTACTGAAACTCCACCCTCTTTGCAAAAACTGCCATGCAGAGTTTGGGAGGCTTGCAAAATGCTCTTGGGGGCTGGGGAGGGCAGAAATGAGCAAAAAAGGGGCTGGTTTTGTTCATTTTTGCCCCCTTAGCTTCCAGGAGCACTCTACAAGCCTCCCAAAGTTCTGCATGCCCCTCTTTTTTTCTTTTTTACAAAAAATGAGGCATTCAGAGGGTTTGGGAGGACTGCAGAGTACAAAAACTTTTTTTAAAAAATTACCTCCTCAAAATCATGGTGCATCTTATACTTCAATGCCTCTTATAGTCTGAAAAATACGGTAATCCTGGCTATATCATCCTTCCCCCATCCTGTTATTAGGAATACAGGAAATTTCTCATTGCCTCCAGTGCCTAGAGTCATAGAAAGTTTTTTTTTTTTTAAGAAGTGGTTGAGCATACACACACACTGCCTTGCTCTGCTTTTAGCATTTTGGCTGATCACTAACAGTGTGCATTAGACAATGAGACTGAAATATCATCCTCTGTCATCTTCTAATCCAGATTACCACTGAAATATGGGAATAAAACTGGCCTACTAATCATATGATACTATAGTACATGTTGAGGTTTTCAAACATACTACAGCATTAAAAACCAAATCTTACTAAAAGGAATAGAATATCACTTTAAAAATTGTGAATTTGGTGGCTTGGGATGAGGGACAAATTCCTTTTTACTACCCAAAAGTACCTTGCTATGCCAATGGAATAGCCCAAAAGGTACAGAATTATAAGATTTGAGTTACCTAGTTTCCAGCAACATAGAAAGGCATATACAACAATGATACATATTAGGTGAGACTGGCAATCCCTGACTAATTTTGGAGAAATTGACTCTAATAAGACCTTGAAAAACATGCACACCACTCTTGGTTGGAAAGAGTCATTTACATCTAATTAGGATTTGGCTGCAATTCTACCATTATGTTTTTTATGGATCTTGTGAAAACTGTTTTGTATTCATGTTGCTTTTAGCATTGCTTTCTTCAATATTTCCATATAAAGATGATTCTTGCAATGCTTTGAACAAGTGTAAGCTGATTACTTACACCATGTCCATTAAATTGGAGATAACATCATGCTTTATTTTAGTCCAAGCAGGACATCTACCTCATGAGCTAAATAGAAACTGTGAATTGTTTTCCTACTAAGTAGGCTATTTTGAGGATCCAAGTTATCTCCCTACTTCAATTGAGGATCAACACCATAACCTTGGACAAATTATTTTACCTCTTTGCACATTCATTTTGAGTTCTAAAATGAGAATAATGGAATATTACCTCATCATTGCTTAGTAAAGTGCTCCAAGTGGATAAAAATCAATATATAAAAAGAATGTATCCTTCTTTCCATCTTAGAACTTTCTTCAAATGAATATATGCATTTTTTCCCCAGGCTAAATTATTCAGAGGGTTTTGGTTGCTTGAAAAACATAGTGTAAAAAACCCACTGGATGCAAAAGCAGCAGATGGGATGTATTTATAGATCTGGCATAAGCCCATACTTAATACTGCTACCTTGAAAAGGGAGTTTTATGTTTCTGAGACCAATAGCATCTCGTGTGTGTGTGTGTGTGTGTGTGTGTGTGTGTGTGTATGTGTACATCTGTAAGATAGCATATTTGGTGTGATGGTAAAAACCCCACATGGGAGGGTATGCATATATGACACGTATGATTGAAAGAAGCAGTGCTTTGATCATACTGCTGCACCTGCCATCTTGCACATTTGGATCAATTCTTCTGGATGCCCTTCAGGGGTGGGTTGCTGCTGGCATTACTGCCAGTTCAGTGCACAAAAATATTTGCTCCATGCGTGTGCGCATTTGCACCTAAAAAGGTCAGGTGCATTGCAAAACATTAAAAAAAATGGGAAATAATCATTTCTGCAATGAAAATTGCCCTGCGCTTGCGCAGAACTGAAAATCAAGATGGCACCGCCATAATAGAACCGATTCAGGGGCATGGCAGGCCTGGATCGCTGCTGGTTCCAGCAACCTAGGCCACCAAATTACTATTGGTTCGGCTGAACCAGTCCGAACTCACCTCTGATGCC
The DNA here is from genome assembly GCF_009769535.1 of Thamnophis elegans. Lineage (NCBI taxonomy): Eukaryota > Metazoa > Chordata > Lepidosauria > Squamata > Natricidae > Thamnophis > Thamnophis elegans. The sequence continues at coordinate 90,068,690 of NC_045541.1, forward strand.
CTTGTCCAGGATTGTTTCAGAATTGTCATAGGGAAGTACACAGTTAATCTTTGGGAAAGGGAAAAGTCATTGTTTACTGATCAATTCATAACCAAACTATAATTTAATGTCTAGGCCCATGATGGTGAACTTATGCTGCACGTGCCAGAGGTGGCAAGTAAAGCTCTCTCTGCCCCATTGCCCCAGGTCAGATCTCCATGGCGTTTCTCTCATGAGCTTCTGTTTCCCTGCAAATGACGAAACAGAAGCTCACAAAAGAAAAAGATCTTACCTCTTGCCGCGCTGCTGGTGTTGGGATGCCCTGCCTTCCATCAGCCAGCTAGTCTTCGAGTCTCTGCTGCATATGCGTGCATGTCCGTGCATGCTTGTGTCCACACATGTCCGTGCATGTGTGAGTTTGCGCATATCCGTGAATACACATGTGCATGTCTGTGCATGTGCTCATTCCTGTGCGAATGCACCTTTCAATTTAGGCATGCATGCACGCCCAGTTTGGGCACGCAGTGCCTAAAAGCTTCGCCATCACTGGTCTAGGACTTTCAAATTCTGCTCTCTCCCTCCCCACTTTTCAGACATCACAGTATCTTTCTTAACTAAATTCTGGGAATTGAACCATGTGGCTATTTGGATCATTATTCATGGTTTCATCTCCCACCTTAACTGTGAGTAGTCTCTCTTTAGTAGACAGGTGGCCCCAAACGTACTAACAGATCCAATTTAAATACTGATCCAATTTAAAATTACTGACAATGTATTTAATTGAAAAATTAGGCAAAAGGATTCTCTTTCATATCTGCCTTCGTGATCATTTTCATCTTTTCACTATATAATCGTAAAATCCCACTTTTATGTTTTTTTAAAGTATTTCCCTTTATATTTCATAATCTTATTCAAAATTCACTCTTTATAACTTAATTTTCTATAATAAATAGTCAGAGTAGAAATAATCCTTTTACCCATAATATTTCATATATCTCTTCCTGTAACCATTTAAGTTCTTTATGAAAACTGAATTATGTTGCAAGATATCAAAGTATTTATACAATTCTCATACTTGTAAAAACGGGTACTGGCTATATTTGGATGAAACGCTAAACCAAAATCGTCTTCATCTGTTCTTTCAAATCCATAGTGAGATAATAATAGTGTACATGTCTTTGAATCTCCTGGCAAGTTGTAATTTATGAATTTTTCTAATTTACAGTGTCATCTTCACACCTTAATCCTTTAATTTTCCATAACAAATATTACTAAGGGCTTTAATCACTGTTTCAGTGCCAGTTTACCCTATTGTTCCATGTGGCTTCTATTTTTAGTATGGATGTTATCACCTCTAGCTGAGATCTGTCAACTGCTTCTCATTTGAACAAAATATAGTAAAACCCTCCACTACATTCAAAATCTGTTTAGCCATAAACAAGTCAATCAAATGCAAAATCTGCCACCACCTAACAAATCCATCTTTTTTAAAACCAAATTTTCTATGCATTTCAAATCAGATTAACAGAGACCCAATGATAGATCGTATGGCTGTGAATGTACGTCTGTCTGTCTGTCTGTCTGTCTGTCTGTCTCCGTCCATCCATTTGTCTATCCACCTCCCCACTGCTATTGGCAACGGCACTACATTTGATATATAAAAAACTAGTTGTGAGACAGTCATGACTTTCTTAAGTTGTAGTCATTTCTCAGTAATACCAGAAGCAGTTTCAACTTTCTGTACTGAAAAGTTGGTATAGTCTTATTCCAAGAAGAATATTAAAAGTATCATTTTTGCAATTCACTTCTAATGTAGCAGTAGGGAGATTTTATGTGGAGTATGCATATAGATGTGTGTATACAGCTCATTTTATCATAGTTTTGTAACTTATCTAATTTTGATAGCAACATCTGTAAAGATATTGAGGATGAGCCTTCCAAAAGATCTATGAACTTGAATCAACATGCTGAAGAATATCAATGGACAGATAGTTATTCAAATGAAATAAAAGTTGGAAGGATGTACAGAAATTCTGTACAAGATGTCAATATCAAAGATGCCTTATAAAGTATCCCATACTTAAAATAACATCTAATACTAGAAAGATGAAGTTTGACCAGTGCCTAGACCTTACCAAGTCAAAAGGCTACAGGAATTAATGGAATATTCATTGAAATATAACAAGCTATGGAAGAAGAGTCAGTCAACTTTCTAACTTTACTAATCTACCTGGGAATGACACATTGGAAGAAGTCAATCTATTGTTGTTAGTTGCAAAGTCATGTCCAACCCATCGTGACCCCATGGACAATGTTCCTCCAGGCCTTCCTGATGTCAGCGTTCCTAGTATCATGTAGAATTAAATCAGAGTCCAAGGCAAAACAATCCTTTTGGTTCCAATTTAATAAAGCAGACATTTTAGGCACATCTGTGTTATGAAATTCCAATACTGGAAATAACATCAGAATTCCACCCAGTTAAAAGTTCATGATCTTGTCCCCACACCCACAATCCATCACATGGTCCAATCTTCTTCTACACTGGCATCCGCACCCAGCTTCTTACGGTCAGGTGTACCTGTGCGGAGACAAAGGATGACCTTGGCTTCTAGTAAAGAATGAAAACAATACATTCCACAATCTCACTCCTGTCTATTCCCCCCTCCCATCAACTATACTAATGAAACAGCATAATGAAATAAAAGAAAGGGTGGCAGGCAAAAATTCTAAAAGGAATATAATTGCAAGCCTGACTTGTCCTCTACCATCCTTTGGAGTCCATTTAAGTCCACGCCGAGTGCTTCAGTGACTCCATCCAGCCACCTCATTCTCTGTGGTCCCCTTCTTTTACCCTCAATTGTTCCCAGAATTTTGCTCTTCTCCAGTGAGTCCTTCCTTTTCATTAGGTAGCCAAAGTATTTGAGTTTCATCTTCAGGATCTGGCCTCCTAAAGAGAAGTCAGGGTTGATTTCTTCTAGGACTGACCGGTTTGATCACTTTGCAATCCAAGGGACTCGCAGGTGTTTTCTCCAGCACTATAGTTCAAAGGGCTTGATTCTTTGGTGCTCAGCCTTTCTTATAGTCCAACTTTCACAACCATACATGGAAAACCATAGCCTTGACTATACAGGTCAGTCTATATTCCAATGCAAAAAAAGAAAAGAAAAGAAAAGAAAAAGGAGGCCAAACAGAGTGTGGAAACTATTGTACTAAATCCTTAATTTCTCACTAGCATAATAATGCACAGGTTTATTCAATACAAAGTACAGCTGTACATAAAAAGGTGTCAGATCTTCAAACTGATTTTAGAAAAAGTTGAGGAATACTAGACATTATTGCTGATGCATGCTACATAATTGAAAAAGCCAACAAACACCAAAAAGAATTCAATATGCTCTTCATTAATTATAGAAAGACCTTCAGTTGTGTCAATCATGTCAAACTGTTGAATGTCCTAGAAAATGGGAATCTCAGAATATCTCATTGTTCTCATGAGAAACCTCTATGCAATATATCTCAGGAAGCCATAAAGCAGACATGAGAACACAGACTGGCTCCAAGCTAGCAAAGGAACCAGATAAGTCTATCTTCTATACCTTAATCCATATGCTGGGAATATATAAAGGGGAATTGGATTGAAAGAAGATGAGCATGGTTTTAAAACTGGAGGAAGAAATATCAATAATGACAAAATGCAAAGGCTCTGCAAGCTGTTGTAATAAAGTTTAAGAAGTACCGTGAAAAAGAAAGAGTAATCTTAAATTAAATATTAAATTTAATATTTAAATTAAAAGGCCAAACTAATGAGAATAGCCAACCTTAGAACTGACAATGCAGACATTGAAGTGGTAAATAGTTTCTGCCTTATAGGAACAATCATCAACTGTAAAGAAATCAGCAGCCAATATTAGGCCTTAGAAACACAGAATGGGAAAACTTGCCATGGCCAACTTGTTACAGCCAATTCACCACTGCTAACACACCATGGAACAACTCACCACAGAACAATTCATAAATTCAATCTAATTACTTAAAATAGTTTAAAATGTTAATATTTTAATTTAATTTTTTTAAAAAAAAATTAAATACATTTCTTTAATAATTCCTTTAATAATTCTATTCCACCATTTCTTTAATATTAGGGTAACTCTTGTTCTGTGGCAAGTTGGCCATGGCAGGTTGGTGGTGGCAAGTTGTCCTAAACCCTTGGAAACATGTTGGAACTAATCTTATTTTGTACACAGGCAATAGCTCAATTTCCATAGTGCTTCAGCATTTTTTTAAAAAAGATGCACGAACCTTTTGTTACCATGCAAATGTGCATTATGTGAAGACTAACTCTCTTTTGAGTCTCACCCTCCCTTATTATTTCTTTATTACAAGATTATTATGGGATGTTTATTTCGACCATCCTGATGTAGAAATGGCATATAGTATATGTCAGGAGAGCAAGAAAAAAAATTAAATGTCCTAGTTTACATCTTATTGACAGAAAAAGTGTTCCCATTAAATTTATAAGAATTGCTGGATTTATAAATGCAAAAGACTCTATATGAATCTGTTTCTTAGAGAAACAGGACTAATGTAGGGTGCTTTGCAGGCAGTTCACTTCCATCTTAATTTGCATCACAGTTGTTAATTATTGTACAAGTATTGGGAAGTGTTAATAGGTATGCAACATCAAGCTAGTCTTCTTTCATTAAAAGTCCTGCTGCTGAGCAGACTTGATGCAGTGTATCAGCCAATAATATTTTTTTAGCCAATGAAAGCAATGATAAGCATGGGTGCCTTATAATGCTGCTTGATAAATTTAGCTGAAACAAAGTTTGCAGTTTATATTCCATGACACCAAGTCAAAATCCTGCCATTTCACAGGAGCCATGACATGAATTTAGCTCTGCTGAGGAGCAGGAACTGGGATCTGGAACTCAGAAATGTACTCTTTCAATTCACTGAACAATGGAGCTCTGTCAAAACATGGAATGTTGCAGGACATGGTTCTGATTTTAGATCATCCAAATAAGGTTGGTTTTCCACCAAGTGGTTTGTGGGATCACACATATTTAAATGTATTAGAATTATTTTGTGCCTTGTTCTGCAGGAATAAATAATATATACCAGGTGTATTTACAATGCAAATTGTAATTCGGTCAATGAACTATTCATATAGTATCAATCAGAAATTATGTATGAGACTGATCTTCAGAGAAGCAAAGTTAATCTTGAAGAAAGGGTGAATCAGTTTTGACCTGCAGTTTGCCTTGATTTTGTTTTAAATTAATCCATACTAAACAGTTGCACATAACTGTGGGCTATATCTAAAATCTTGCCATGAGTACAGAGATCAAAATAGCAGGCACTGAATGGTGGACTTTTCTTCTTTCATGTTGACTATTTTACTGAACATAAAATCAGTAACTGCTGTCATCACTTTTGACATCAAAGCTCTCTTCTTTCAGGTTAAGGGAAAGCAAGCAATATTATTCCTGCAACCATCGTCCCTAACAAAAGAGAGACATTTCCTTGTTCCAGGTCAGACTATCTAGGTCAGTACTAATTGCATTGAATGGTAATGGAAAGTTTCAGGAATGTTCACACTGGATCTATTTCAGAGGCTTTCATCTCAGTGATCTATCCCAAAAAGATAAATTAAGTCCATTTGTTTATTTATTCAATTTGTATAGCAGCCCATCTTATCTAATTAATTAACATATTTACTCAGAAACAATTGGAAGGCCTAATAGCACTTTCATTTGGAATGGATTCATATATACAGGAAACCCCACTTTATTATTTTATATCCTACCTGCCACCAGGGTGATTTTCAAGAAAACCTCTGTTGGATTATTTCTGTTGTATATCTAAGAGCCACCAGTTTGATGTAGAGCAGAGGTAGTCAACCTTTTTATACCTACCGCCTACTTTTGTATCTCTGTTAGTAGTAAATTTTTCTAACCGCCCACCGGTTCCACAGTAATGGTGATTTTATGAAAACCTAATGAAAATGTTTTTAAATAATGTTTTTAAAAAGTCAATTAAATTTTAAAAAAAAGGAAAGTGCTTCAGTATCGGACAAAACCCCTACCATGAAAGCTGGAACGCCCACAAGTGGGTGGTAGGGACCAGAGAGCCGAGGTGGCACAGTGGTTAGAGTGCTGTACTGCAAGCTACTTCAGCTGACTGCTAGTTCGGCAGTTCGGCTGTTCAAATCTCACCGGCTCAGGGTTGACTCAGCCTTCCATCCTTCTGAGTGGGTGAAATGAGGACCCAGACTGTGGGGGCAATATGCTGACTCTGTAAACCGCTTAGAGAGGGCTGAAAGCCCTATGAAGCGGTATATAAGTCTAACTGCTATTGCTATTACTGCTATAGATTGACTACCACTGATGTAGAGGCTTCAGACTGGGAATCTCTAGTCTGACTGACCTTAGGCCAGTCCCTTTCTCTTAGCCTCAGGAAAGAGGCAATGGCAAACCACATGTGAAAAACCTTGCCAAGAAAACCACAAGGATAAGTCAATTCACTGGGAGTTAAAAACTAACTTGAAGGCAAAAAAAGGCAAATGTTTGCTTCTTAGGTATTATTCTGCTGTGTTTCTAGTAAGTTTGATAATAGATTTAATTAACAAAGTTTTCTAAAACATATTTTAATATCACAGTTTTCATAAAGCAAGCATTCTCAGTCGCAGACAGGTTTAGCACCACTAACTTAGTTCTTCAATGACCATAAGAAATTACTTGGACGTGAAATTGTAGTAGGAGTACTGTGCTAAAAGAAATATAATATTATGTACCTACTTTATATTGTGCAATAGCCTTTCTTTCTATTAGCTTTCAGTTTTCCCTTCTCACCACATTCCTCATACATTTACCTTCGAAGTTTGACTGCTGCAAGCTTGTTTGACTCTATTGAATATAAACAAAATCTGGCAAGTAATTTAGATCAATATTTTAACAGCTCCCTGCTTGGTTTGATTGCTTATTTATCTCATTCTCATAAGTTATTCACAATGTAATATTTTAAATATTTTAATTTCTGCAGCCATTTCTCTATTACATTTGCCAACTCTTTCATCAAACCTGTCAGATTTGAGTGGGGTTGGAAGTGAAGCCTGATTGTATCTTGTGGCTCTTTGGAGAAAGAAAGAAACCGGTAGAACTAGAACTAACCTTGTCTCTTATATTCCTGATGGCTGGCCTGAAGATTTATTGGTAGTGGCTCTCATTGAGAGGCAATTTTATCCTCCACAGGTGTGTTTGAACAGAGTGAAAAAACCTTCTGCCTATGCTTTTGATTTATGATTGGGGAACCACATACTAAAAACTTGCAGCATTCTCAGTGTGGTTGCATTTCAAAGAACAAGCTTTAGAATAACTTCTGGGAACTAGTCTCAGATTTATGAAAGCCCTAATTCATCAGAGTAGGAAAAAGGGATATCCAATTTGTTCAGAACTGTAACTCTCAGAAACTCAGTCCAGATAACAAAGCTTAGCATTTCACAGCTGTCATAGCCAGTGTTTGAGGTTTATTCATACCTTCATTCTCCATTATTTTGACAATTAAACTTTTTTATGTGTTCTTATCTGGTGTGTTCAGTCCTTTATAACTTCTCTTTAGGACTCTGACTTTCCCTTTAGATGTATCTTTTTCTTGTAAATGCAGGTGTTTCCCCCCTTGATGACATGTTTAATTTCCCACCTCCCTCCAATTAATTCTAGTCAACAGCCTCATTGATTTATTAATGATATACACTGCCAATTTTCCTGATAAAGGTAAAGGTAAAGGTTCCCCTTGCACATATGTGCTAGTTGTTCCCGACTCTAGGGCACGGTGCTCATCTCCGTTTCAAAGACGAAGAGCCAGCACTGACTGAAGATGTGTCCGTGGTCATGTGGCCGGCATGACTAAATGCTGAAGGCGCATGGAACACGGTTACCTTCCCACTATAGATGGTACCTATTTTTCTACTTGCATTTTTACATGCTTTTGAACTGCTAGGTTGGCAGAAGCTGGGACAAATAATGGGAGCTCACTCTGGTACGTGGCGCTAGGGATTTGAACCACTAAACTGCCAACCTTTCTGATCGACAAGCTTAGTGTCTTAGCCACTGAGTCAACATGTCCCCATTTCCCTGATAAGATGACTCTAAATGGCTTACATAGAGCAAAAAAGATAAATATAAAAATAATTAAATCTTTAAAAGCTATATGAAAACTAGAACAAAGGAAGTGGATGGAACTGGGATGAGATCTTCTTAGTCCATCAACCACTTCCAGTTGTAAGTGCTCCCCTCAAGGTCCCAAGCCAACTGGCAAGTTTTGATATCCTTCCAGACAGCAAAAAAAAAAAAAAAAATGAGAGAGCAGTTCTTAGTTCCTATGGTAAAATATTCCACAGGGCAGGGCCACAGCAAAAAAGATTCTTCTCCTTGAATCTCATCAGAATTCCTTGGCAGATGGGATGCATAGTAGGCCTTTTCCACTGGAGTGAGTAGGGTGAACTAGTCCCATGCTCTTCAAATACCCAGGTACTCATATATTTTAAGAGCCTTCGATAGAATGCCAATTGATATTATATTCTCTTTCGGATACATGACAATTAATATAGGGGTTTATATTCCTGCCTTCTAGTGCTTATGATCACTCAGACAGTAACATTACAACTGATGATATAACGCAACAACATGTAGAAAACAATTAATGCTATTTAAAAAAAGAGACACATTTCTCAGATAAAGCAAGAACTTCAGATTATCTGTCTGATAAAAATTGCTTTTATATGTCAGGGCAAAGCCCAACGTGGATAGAACCTCAAAAACTGGTAATAATAATAATATATTTTAAAATCCCAGGATGCTTTAGCTTCTTCAGTTCAGTTTGCATTGATCAGATCCTCCCCACTCCCTTAAGGAAGATAGAGAAGCATGGTATGTCTGTGTGCGAATTGAAGGAACAGCATCCACAAAGAATTTCTGGGCTTCAGGATAGACTTTGATTCATCCTTTATTTGACCTCTAAAGTCTCCTTTAGAGCCGAGGTGGCGCAGTGTTTAGGGTACAGTACTGCAGGCCACTTCAGCTGACTGTTATCTGCAGTTCAGCAGTTCTAATCTCACCAGCTCAAGGTTGACTCAGCCTTCCATCCTTCCGAGGTGGGTGAAATGAGGACCCAGACTGTGGGGGTGATATACTGACTCTGTAAACTGCTTAGAGAGGGCTGAAAGCCCTATGAAGTGGTATATAAGTCTAACTGCTATTGCTATTGCTATTGCTAGTATCTACTGGAAATTGATCTAGATATGTCTCATCAGCACCTCTTTTTCCATTTGTTTAAATAATAATGATTAGAAATTATGCCTTTTCATGAACGAATGACATCTTCATCACCTTTTCATGTACCTCTTGTTATGATATCACTGTTCCTACAATAATCTTGTCCTGTCATATAAAAACAGTCTTGGGTTTAAAAAAAATAATCAAAACCAAGTGGACTACTTTTAATCAAGCTTAATATCAAACCTATCCATTTGCTAATTATGTCATCAAGAAAGTTTATTTCAGCACACCTTGATTAAAATGATGAAATTCCAAAAGGAGGAACTCACATTAGGCTGCCTAAATGTACAGCCACATTAACTTATCATTCTGGAAAAGGATCCCTCATTTATTTGTAATATGACCCTATCAGGAAGGTTGCATTCATTGAGATGAATGTATTATCAGTGCTTTGATTACTATCTTAATTTATACTGTGCTTCTACTTATAGCTCTGCCCAAAGAGGATGGACCATTATGGATGAACTATTCAGGAGTCTCTTTGGATATTTGCACATTAGCATCCAGCCAGGTTACACTTGAAGCTGATTTATGAAGAATACAATTTTCCCTCTTTTTTTGTAGGTCCTTCAGGATAGGGAAACTGTTAACAACATCCAAGAATAGGAATTTAAAGAAGGTGTTCTAAACAAGTGATTTCAAGACTGACCAATCTTGCAATGTCTACTCTTAAATGTAGTAAATTTGGGGAGCAATACTAGGTTAACTCAACCCTTCACTTCTTGTCATGAGACCTCAATATGTCTCAGTCAAGTAGAATTTCCAAGTCACATTTGATCCAAGGGTGAATACTGAACTGATTAGCTTTTGAGTTCTTATTCAGAGAGCTGATATGTGTGCTGTCATGACCAGCAGAAAAGTGCAATAGTCCATTAACATAAAACAGATAAAGCAAGCTGAGAAAGTGAAGGCAGTTCAAAGCAATGTTTGTCTCTTCAATGTAGACCAAACAAGGAGCCCAACCATGAGAGTCAGCATTATATTCATTGTAAGGTTACATTAAATTGAATCTTGCAAGATTGATAGTGCATTTCTCTCTTCCTCTCTTTTTAGTCTCCAGAAAACTATGAAAGGTTCCTTCTGAAATGCTTCCAGATTGAGCTGCTTCTTATCAGACTGCTAAGCCTAGGCTGCAGGTCTTGGTCCTGTCATTCCCACATACCATCACACAACATTAAGCTTGCCATACCAAGAGAAGTTGTAACAGTTATTAACCACTTTCTGAAGCATCTTGTGAAGGATTTCATCTGTGATATTTGCCCTCTCCCACTTTGCGTATTCAGTGCTCCTAAGCAAAACAGATTTTTTCCCCCCAGACAGTTACAATTAATATGCTTTTCCCCAAGCTTTGCATGTGAGGAAGACTCAAGAATGAAAAGAAGGGAAAGGAAAAGGAAGATACTGTTTTATGACTGGAAAACTCTTCTCTTTATAAGGTATAATTTTGAAAATTGATCAGAATACTTTAGCCTTCAGTGTTCCTTATGTAGTTTTGGTTTCCATCTGAAGGAAAGGCAGCCAAAATATTTTGGGTATCTTAGATCTGTTTGAAATCTAAAATAATGCAACATTGACAGTTTCCATGGGCAGCAAAGATTTAAAATCTCTGCATTGGTTGCTATAATTCTTATTATACAGTCCTATTCTTTGGCACAACTCTATTATACAGTCCCGTTCTTTGGTAGTAAAAGCAGTGGTTAAAATGCAATACGGAAGGCTAATTCAGCTCATTGCCAGGGGTCGATCCTGTCCAGCTGAATGTTGACTCAGCCTTCCATCCTTCCGAGGTTGGTAAAATGAGGACCCAGATTGGTGGGGGCAATAGGCTGACTCTGTAAAGTGTTGTAAAGCACTAGGGAGCAGTATATACAGTAAGTCTAAGTATTTTTGCTATTGCTAAATGAACAGAGCATTAAAATGTGTTAAGCATCCCAAGGTTATAACTTGTTATTTATGCTTTTAACAATACTTGTTTCTTATACAGAGACACAATATTTGTGATATGTACAGAAATAATATTTGGGATTTAGGCACTGATTAAAACCAGTGTGGGCCTTAAAATTGATCTGTGTTATTTTACAAAACCCCGACCTCATCTACTAAAAATATGACCACAGTAGTCCAAATAATACCTGTGCATCTTCTGAGTTCTAGAGGGATTAGAAATTCACTTTCTAAAAATGTATGCTGTAAGAAAACAGAGATTATAATTCAAGTAGATGGGAGTTTATCCATCAGTGCCCCTGAATATATCTTTTGTAGATATTTTGCGATTTCCTGAGAAACAATGAGCACGTTAAAGCTGTAGCTTCAGCTGAAAGCTGAAAATTGAAATAAGAGCTATTGTGCTCAATATTATAGAAGTGTTTTTAGGATGTCATTCATAAGACAAAATGAAAAAAAATGTTTTAATCATTTAACTTAGGTACAGGTATTCCTCAATTTACAATTCATTTAGTAACTATTTGAAGTTACAACAGCAAAAAGTGACAATTTTTCACACTAACAACCATTGCTGCACCCCAGGGGTCACATGATCAAAATTCATACACTTGGCAACTGACTCATATTTATGATAGTTACGGTGTCCTGGGGTCATGTACCCACATTTGCAATGTTCTGACAAGCAAAGGCAATGCAGGAACTAGATGCGTTTAACAACGGTGTTACTAACTTAACACTTGCAGTGATTCACTTAACAACTGTGTCAAGAAAAGTCATAAAATTCAGCAAAGCTCAGTTAACTAATATCTCATAAGCAACATAAATTTCGGGCTTAATTGTGGTTATAAGCCGAGGACTACCTGTAGTTTAGCTTCAAATGTTTAAAGTCTTATAACCAATTTACTCGGTGTGCAAATTTTTATCCAAAATCCTCACTGGCTGTGCTCATGTTATAATTTTATATGCTGAAATTATAATGCTCTTCATTCTGGATTTGGGACACTGACTTGCAAATAAGATAGACTTGTAAAAAAGCAAAAATCATAATGTACCTCTTCAGGAACTCATATTTTAAAAGCTTATGTATATAGACATATATATTTATAATAAAACTATATGTCTCAATAAAGTTGGGCTAGAGCAGCAAATAGGTGATAAGCTACCAATGCCTTTTGGTGACAATTCAAATCTCTTTTGTGGAATAGAAATATTGGACCTTCAGCAATACTGCCTTATATTAATTTCAAGAATTTAATCATATTTTTTTTAGAACAACCAAAAGGAACAATCTCAAAAATGTATTACTGCAATCAGAATAGGACATACAGATTAAAGGATTCACTGCAGTTTCAGTACAAGAACTGAGGTGAAAGATTATACATTGATGGTATTGGAGTCTGTTAGATTGAACATACATACATACATACATACATACATACAAACAAACAAACAAACAAACAAACATACATACATACACAAATGCTGGAGAGGTTGTTAAATAAATAATCTTTTCCCCCCATTTGTGGTGGTTTTACCTTTGAGTGAAAATTTGTTTTGAGATAAATATCATCACTAAACAAAGAATTGAATGCTCTCCAGAGTTAAACTTATTGCATTAATTTACCAAAGGGTAAGGACCAAAGGACCAAAAATAAAGAACCGATTATTTAATTTTAGCAGCAAAAATAATAATAATGTAATATTGAAAAACTCCAGATAATTTAATAACTATATTTTGGATCAGCAAAGCCTCTTCAATTGCCACTTCAGGAAAAAAAGTCATAGATAAAGTTAATGTAATGAGACTTCAGAAGCAGGAATGTATTTTGTCAAATTTGGTTGGATCTTATGTCTTACCTTAACAGAAATATATTATAATTTGGTATATTCTTTATAAATAGTAAATTTTTACATGTACCAGCATCTTTATTCATAATGTAATAGGAATAAATAAAACATATTTTTTAAAAATATTGTCTATATTTTTTCTTTCTTTAAATAAATATTGTATTTATGTTAATGTAGTTCTGATACTGTTTGAGAAAAAAAAAGGTCAAAATTCTAGGAATTTCCTTAAAGATAATCTGTAAGCCCGCTTCTGCTCATGGCCAGTGTTTTCTCCGAGAACTGGAACATGTGTTTATCTAGTGTGGGCACGGCGTCACTTGTTGCTAGCCGCTAGGGGCACGCTCATTGGCTATCTCTGCTTGACAACTCCGTTTAAATAGCTGTCAAGCAGGGAAGGTGCTGAATCGCCTGTAAATAGTTACCATGAATAAACTGCTTGTTCTGTCAGTCCTGGCTCCAGTCTCGTCCTTCCGTCGATCTTCAAAACCTAGTGTTGGGTTAATTATCAGCTAACAGCAGGGGTGGTATTCAGCAGGTTCTAACCAGTTCTGGAGAATCTGTAGGGGAGATTTTGAGTAGTTCAGAGAACCGGTAAATACCACCTCTGATTGGCCCCACCCCCATCTATTGTCTGCCTCCTGAGTCCCAGCTGATCTGGAGGAAATGGAGATTTTACAGTATCCTTCCCCTGCCATACCCACCAAGCCACACCCACCAAGCCACACCCACCAAGCCATGCCCATAAAACCGGTAGTAAAAAAAAATGAATCCCACTACTGGCTAACAGTCCTGCAAAGTCATAAATATAGCCGCATCATAATAGAAGACTGATCAAATAAAGAACTGAGCATTGAGACTCATGTTAGGTGTAGCTCGCAGGATTATGTATGAAGTGTCCTGCTGGATATTGTAATCTAAAAAGTTATCCTGACACCTGATATTTGTACAGTGGCCAGCTAGATAGTGTATGAGAAAATGATAAACAGAAGATAAATACAATAGCTTTTCCTAATGAAGTTCCTTAACAATTTCATAGCAAAGTGGAACAAAATTTTAAGTAAGTATTTCACTTTAATAAGCTTTCACCATTCACCTATTGTACTATATGATTTTCTTGTTCAGTGAAGTGATCATGTTCTTCCATTCTAGTTTACTTTACAAAACCTCATAGACTTCTCTTTAAAGCTTGCCAAAAGGCTGAGAGGAGTTGTCTTAGATACGTTCTTAAGAAGAATACCTTCGCTAAAGGAGAGGAAAGGTGAACCAAAGCATTTCTAGGCTGGGTGGCTTTAGCAAATGCTGTGGGATTGCCTAAAGTATGTTCTGAAGACATTTAGCCTGAAGTATCCTTTTTTTAAATGCTGAGGCTCTTCCAGAATTGGTGAGTGCTATGGGCAGTGGTGCATGAAGGTTCACTAGTGCCCTAAGCACAGGCAAATCTTGGTGCCCCCCCCTCCTTTGTACATACTTCAAATCTTCATTGATTTTTTTTCTTTCTCAACTTTGTGGTGCCCCCTTAGGCCTGGTGCCCTAAGGATGTGCTTAGTCTGCTTAATGGTTAATACACCACTTGCTATAAACAACCTTGAAAATGCCTACTTGGAACCACTTCCAGGTTCTTCTCAGCCCTCTCCCATAGCCTAACTAAGCTAAGGCTATTTTTGAATCCAACCAACTGAATTTGTCTTGGGAAATTAGAGAACATCTTCACTTCAGTGAAGCAAATTAGCACACCTTATAGGTCTCCATCATTTGTTAAAGTGGATCTATTTTGCAATTCAGAGGAATAATATATAGCCCTGAGGCTGTTTGCTATGCACATGGTGCAAGAGATGGGTAAAGAGAATTAGATAGAAAAAAGGTGGCCTTTTCTGGAGCCTATTTTTCATTATACTTGCTGGAGTTTTTCCAACTACTATAGTCATTTCATAAATACTCTTAGGGAAAACCTATTTAATTCACTATGCATCAAAGATATGCAAGATGTTGAGGCCAAGAATCTTGCTCCAAATGTAGATAGAGCTAGGCCAAAGAGTGTGAAGGCATGAGAAAAAAACCTTAAAATTGATTTAATTTACATTTAATTAAACCAGTTCAATTAATTAAAGACTGTTAATAAAATTACTCCTCATGTATGTTTCAGTTTGGTCACATTAAAAAGTCTAGTTTTACAGCAACCTCTGAATAACCCAAAGGTGCTTTTTCAAGAGGCAACTGGACTTTCTGGGTTTTCTTTGAAGATGTTTCACTTCTTATCCAAGAAACTTCTTCACCTCTTCAAAGAAAAACCAGTAAGTCCAGTTGCCTCTTCCAAAGGTCCTTTGGGACAACCATGACCTGGATTACTGAGAATCTCCATAGAAACCTCTGAATAAAGTCTGGGGGTTGAAGCAGTTACATATCCTCTTAAAAGAGCCATGACTGGATTTTAATTTTGACTTTCAGTCTGTGAGGTGGAACTTTCTCAAGAGTTAATTTACTTCATTTCTAAATAGCACATACAATGATATTCACTTGCCTCATAGCAGAAACAAACATTTCATTAAGCACCATCTGTTATTGCCTAGTGTGACATGCTGAATTTCAGTAATGGTCTGCAGGCCGGTCCATGAGATCTTCACAGTAACTTTAGGAACTTGCCCTGCATTTGCAGGTGCTTCAAATCTTCATGCAATTATGCCTTTAATCGTTGAACTGTACACTTGGACGGTTAAAATAAAACATGTTTAATATTATGACATTATAGATAGCTTCAGTGTCAGTGATGTGTCCAGAAAGATGATTGACCATTCTGAAAAGATACACTGCTGTTTGAAATATCCCTATTATTATCCTGGTGCATTAGAAGCCAGAGAATGTAAGATAAAGATAAATCTTGAACTATATGTAGTGCAGGGACGTGCACTCACTAGAGGCAGGGGAGGCGGGGCCTCACCAGTCTCCTCAGGAAAAGGAAGGAATTTTAAAGATTTTTTCTAAAATAATTAAGGCCAAGCTAGTTGCTACCAGACTTCAACTCACAGTGATTTGCAGTGTACATAGTGTTTAAGTATAGGAGGAGGCCAGAGAACTCGGGGCCTCCTTTGCATAAGGATTTTTTTTTGCCTTTTAAGGGTTAACCAAGGGTTAAAAGCAAAACAATTAGTATGCAAATGAGGCCCATAGTTCTCGGGCCTCTTCCTGCAGAGGGCACGTGGTGGCTCTAGGAGCCACTATCCTAGCCTGCCTGGCCCTGGAGCCTAGCTAGACCGAATCTGGAATTTTGGCGTAGTTGGAAGGTATGTTGGTCAGAGAGAGGGGGCGGGGGGGGGAGAAATTCAATTTATTTGTAATTTAAGTAATTGTCATTTGTTTTTATTGTCTCTGTGTGTGTGTGTGTGTGTGTTTCTTAACTTCACTCAAACAAACTCTCTCTCAATTTGAGAGAGAGTTTGCTTGAGAAGAGAGGGAAGGAGCAGACGTAGGGAGGGGAGCCTTGTTTGTTTGAGAAGAGAGGGCAGCCCTCTCCCCCGCATCCTGCTCCTCTCTTTCTTTCCTCCTGCTCCTCTCCCCTTTCTTCGCCGGCTGCCACCTCACCCCCCTCCGCCTCCTCCGTCCCCCCAGCTGTGTCCACCAGGCGTCTCGTGTTTATGGCGGGCATAAATGCGAGATGCCTGGCGGACACAGATTTGGGGATGGAGGAGGTGGGGGGCAAGGAGGAACCGCGGAGGCGAAAGGCGAAGAGGGGTGGGGAGGGTGTTTGCAGCCCTGGTTCCGTCTCCCAGCCAGCAGCCCCAGGAGGAAAGGGCAAAGAGGGATGGGGGGTGGGGTGTTCCAAGAAGCCCCTCCCCTTTTTGGCACTTCGCAAGGCCTGCCGGAGCTCTGGGAGAAAGCAGCGGGAGCAGAATGCTGTCATCTATTGCCGGAAAGTCCGGCGAGGGAAGCGGGGCTCGTGGAGACTCGCTCGCAGCCGGCTTCTCTGGAGCGGAGGGGGGGGGATAGAAACGGAGCGGATCACAGTGGCAAGAGGATCCGCTCCGCTTCCATCGCCCCCCCCCTCTGCTCCAGAGAAGCCGGCTGCGAGCGAGTCTCCACGAGCCCCGCTTCCCTCGCCGGACTTTCCAGCAATAGATGACAGCATTCCGCTCCCGCCGCTTTCTCCCAGAGCTCTGGCAGGCCTTGCAGAGTGCCAAAAGGGGAGGGGGCTTCTTGGAACACCCCACCCCCACCCCTCTTCGCCGTTTCCTCCTGGGGCTGCTGACTGGGAGACCGCGTCTCTCACTGCTGCGGGGGTGGGGGAGCCGCTTTCTTTCTTTTTGCCTCACCAGCCAGAAGCTTCACCGCACATCACTGATGTAGTGATTAGGGTGCTGGCCTAGAAGACAGTCATGAAAGTTGGCTGGATGATTTTGAGCCAGTCTTAGGCCAAACCATCTCACATCTCTTGTTGCGTGGAAAATAAAAGACAGGAGCCCTAGGTATGTTAGTTGTCCTAAGCTAACAATTTGATTATTTTTTTTAGCTGCTCATCTTGGGAAGGGCTTTATAGGTGGATAAAAAATGCCAAACCTAGTCTAAGCCTCTGGCTGATGATACGACCAACCATAACATTATTTTTTTAAAATGTGAAGAGATACAGTAAACAAAAAATAGCTTGGGAAGGACACAGTTTTTAAAATAGGGTACTACTCCGCCTGTTTTCTTCCTGAATATTCCAAAAGAAATTCCATGTGCTGCGATACAGGTGCTAGCTCCTCATATGTAATGCTCTCCTGCACCACTACCTCTCCTCCCATCCCAGGGAAACCTGACAGACAGGACCCCCAACCCAACCTTTCCAATAAGTATAAGGGCTAGATGGAGCAGACCTATTCTGGTGCCAGGCCCTTCTGCATAGAGGCTGCCTGCAATGAAGACTCTCAATGAAGGAGCCCTAGTGCCATAGTAATTAGAGCGCAGTATTGCAGGCCAGTCCTGGGGGCTGACTGCCAGCAGTTTAATCCTGACCAGCTCAAGGTTGTCTCAGCCTTCCATCCTTCTATGGTCGGTAAAATGAGGAACCAGATTGTTGGGGGCAATATGCTGACTCTGTAAACCACTTAGGGCTCTAAAGCACTATGAAGTGATATATAACTCTAAGTGCTATAGCTCTCTTGGGGAAGTAGTGTTCTGACCCAGGTTTCCTTAAAAAGCAAGAAGGAGAGTCTTGGTCCTGGCAAAACCCCTTTTATTTACACAACTGTGAATTCCTTTCATTCACAGTGAGCAAGACTTAGCAAACAGTCTTTCCGAGGAATATTTATCAACATGAACCTTATCTTGTTTGGAGAGCTGCCAGATAACTAGTTTCCAAATACAGGGCAAGGCAAAACTTGGCACAGAGTCTCTTATAGTCACAAACAGAACTTTCCACTATTGAAATGACCAAATGAACAAATTGTTTCCTGCAAAAGCCCACTCTGGCTCCGACTCAGAGCCATTGTCGGAGCTTTCCTTAGCCCCCAGGACTGGCCCATGTTCCTCCCCAACCTCCTCACTGTACGACTCTGTCGCCAGCTCTGCTGGCTGCTGGTGGGCCACAATAAGTAGCTCTTTATTACAGTGATTAAATTTTGGGGGTCACTTGGCAAGATTATGCAATCATGCTAGCTTAATGCATTGTGCTGAATAAGAAAGGTAACATGGTTACAAAATTGTTTTACTGTAGTGACATACATCAGCATTTGGCGGATAAAAGTCTGGTCAAACATGAGATGGCAGTTTTCTATATCTCTTTGATCTCATCTAGTGTTTCCCAATCTCGACAAATTTAAGATACTGGCTAGTAAATTCTGTGAATGGATATCTCCTGGTTTAAAGTGGTCACAGTTGGAAACACTGGTCTAGATTAAATGGGAAGACTTCCCCATTTATTCCAAATGCCAGCAAAAATATTTTACTTTGAAAGTCAAATTTATTCTGAATGTGATCTTTTATGAACAGCACTATGGCAGACGTGTAAATAATTTGCATAGTTATGCCAATATAAAAAGATGTGATCCGGAAAAAACAGCACACCAAGTATTATAGTTTGTTATACAAGAAAACCCAAAACAAAATGCAATTTAAAAGGGATGCTGTTTTTAATATTTGTTTATCTCAGAAATATTGGAGAAATAGCAGCTGAATGAAAGCTAATGCAGATCCGTCTCCCCATTTATGCAAAATGATAAACATCTACCATTTGGATGGAAAAAACTAACATAGATTAAAACTGTGCTTAGAGGAAAAATGATGCCACTGATTCTTTTTTATGATTTTCATCTCTCTCTCCACTCTATCTATCTATCTATCTATCTATCTATCTATCTATCTATCTATCTATCCATCCATCCATCCATCCATCCATCCATCCATCCATCCATCCATCCATCCATCTATCTATCATCTATCTATATGACAGGAGCATCAGACTATATGTATGCATTCTTTCAACTTCTCTAAATAATCTCTCATAAATGCTCAAACATTTAAACTTTTTTCCAATTACTGACACTAAAATCTAAAGCAAACTTGCTTACAGAAGGAACAGCAGGAACTGAATATTTAGTTTCTTTCCTTCCCACATCATTTGTAGGGTTTTTATGAAAACTCAAACTACTTTTATACTCTGTTTATAGACATACAGATATATATGTGTGTGTGTGCGTGCGCACACACGCACGCATGCGCACACATACACACACACACATATTAGAACACATTGTTTTTTTTAATAAAAAATCATCTCTGGCTCTAGACATATTATACACACACACACACACACATAGAGAAATACACATACATACGTATATTGTATATAAAATAAATTATTTGTCTCAACTGGACATCCAAAACATCAATTCATGTTAGTAGATAAAAGTCAACTGGCTCTTCAGGATTTGGCATCAGACTCCAATACGAGCAGAAAAGAATTGCTTATACTGTAATTATTCTTAATCAAAAGGAGACAGGAATGAGGTCAACTGCAGTGAAAAGTTTTGGTTGGAAAACCAAATGATGGGTTGCAAAGATGGCTAAACTGATTATTTCATTAGAAGAAGGGCAACATCTAGATATGTCTGCTGACTTGAAACTCCTTATGGACTTCTTGCATGAAATTGAAAATATGAACTTTTGATTTGTGTATTTAATGATAAATAATTAAATAAATGAGGCTTTTTGTAACCATAGAGCAAGAGATAATTTTGTAATCATTCTTCCATTAGCTACAAAGGAAATTGAAAGCATTTTCTTTCTATTTCTTTTTGGGGAGCGGGGGGTTCTTTTTTTTCTTTTCTTCCTCCCTTTTCCTTTCTTCCTTTTCTTTACATCATATGGATTTTTGTTAGTTTTTATCCTTTTAAAAAGTTTTAGTAAAATTTATACCCTCAAAAAAGGATTGAGGTCACCCATCAATTAAAAGATAATTTATCTTATCAAATCAATCCAGAAAAACCCACGAAACACATCAAAGCACAGATTACAGGAATTAAGGTGTTTGTGGGGCCCTTCCTTCTTTCTTGCAGCATACAAACCTCAGGGAAATAAAGGAGTAACATTCCTTTTCTAAAACTAATATAAAATTGCTTGCTTTCTAAAGAAGCATTTTTACTTAAGATTCATTAAAATGTTGATTTACCCCCATCTGGACAGCTTGCTGTTTCAAGAAATGATTGTTTGGGAGCCTTTATCACAGTTTGTCACAAACACAAGCAGCTGAAGCTTTTAGAAATTGTTCAGAATACTGTGCAAAGACTATTTTTTTAAAAAAATATTTTTTAAATGCAAATAATTCAAACATAGTATATATACATCTAAATACAAAAAAAGAAAAAAGAAAGAAAAAAGGAAAAGGAAAAAAACCAAACAAACTAATATCACAGTGCACCTCCACCCCACCTGAGACCCTGTTTTTTCCCCTTATATTTCATCTATAACAATTAAAAGATATGCAATATATTTCAATTGTGATCTTATTCCCTCCAAAACAACATATATTATTGAGTAGGTTTATCCCTTTACCTTCTTCCAACACTGATTTTATAAAATCCTCCCATATTCCATTATAATTGTCGGCTTTGATCAGTGGTGGGTTACGACCGGTATGCCCTGGTACAGACGTACCGGTGCCTGCCAGGACCACCAGGTACCGTTCCAGTATGGTGCTCTGGAGGGCATGTGAGCATGCGCTGTGCACATTCATGTGGTGGACGCCTGGCCCCGTTGTACTGTACCGGTTGCACCAGGATTCGGAACCCCCCACTGGCTTTGATAATCTCTTTTTTAAATTTAATTTCCATTGTTAATTTATCATTAGTCGCAAAGACTGTGATGCAAACTAAGAAGATTGGGTGAGGAAACACTCAGTGAGGAACAAAGTGAAGACTAGGAGTCCACCAATTCTTCACACTCCATGGGAATTAGACAACTCAATCTGGGCACATCCTTTACCTTCATTATCAAAGTATCTCTAATAAATGTTAATACCTGCAATATTTCTACTCAGCAACATAGATTTGTCATCGCTGGTTAAACTCAATTGCTCACTGTTCTTTTAATACCTCTGGTATAAAATTAGCAGTGCCGACAATGAGCATTTACTTCTCTTTGACCTTCCATTTTTGTATGTGTGGAGATTTTAACAGATAGAGGGGATAATAGTTGCCAATTTTTTTAAAAAAATTGTAATGGATAGTTTGTACAAGTGGGATCTCCAATTATAAGACTCTTCTTTTTCAGCTAAGAAAAGCTTTCTGGATTGAGAAATTGACCTTGGCTCATTATGACTCATTATAGTGCCAAACTTTTTTCCTCCTGCTATTCATGATCATTAAGATGATTATTAATTTACTTAGATAAGAATCTGAATTCAAATCAAGATTTTGATTTCCAGACAGTGATTATATTCATCTCTTTGCTTCATTGAGAACAGGACCATCTAAAACAGGGTGTCAAACTCAAGGCCTGGGGGTCTCCTGGACCTCAAGGTGCTTAGATCAGGGTGCTTAGATCTGGACTGTGGGGCTGCCCTGGAAACAGCATAGGAGTGGCCCATGGTGCCTCTGCCAGTGAAAACAGTTCAGTAGGGGAAAATTCCGTTTTCACTGGCAGAGGCTTGCAGGAGGCTGTTGCAGCCAAAAACGGAGCTCAGGAGCCCATTTTCCCAGGGAGAATGCTCAGGTCACCACAGGTACCCCTGACATGAGTGATGTGGCTATGCCCACCCTGGCCATGCCCACTCCAGTCTCCCAAAGTCAAACATAACCCTGATGCGGCCCTCAATGAAATTGAGTTTGACACCCCTGACCTAAAATGATGAAACAATCAATTTTTTTCAAATAAAGGAAATTGCTACCAAAAGTCAATTTCTGCTTTCAGGTAACTTTGGATTTAGCTACCAGAATATCTCAGCAATGTTCACTGAGATGGTGTTTAATATATAATTAATCAATCAAGAGTAATGCATTTATTTTACTTATTTAAATCATTTATATAGCTACCCATCCTATTCCAAATTCTGAACAGCTCCCAATTCAGAATTAAAATAATATAAGTAATAAAACAATATGAAAACTATGTTTATGTATTTAAATCATACATTTTTAAAACAAAAACAAAGTTAAATGTCTGACATGAAATCACCTTACCCAGTCCCAGCACTTGGGGAAAAGCTAGGAGGGTAGAATCCTGCCAGAACTCAAGGGGAAGAGTGTTCCATAGGGCAGGGTCTGCCCAGTGGTGGGTTTCAAAAATTGTTTGAACCTACTCTGTGGGTATGGCCTCCTTTGTGGGAGTGGCTTGCTGCCCATGTGACTGGATGGGAGTGGCTTGCCGCCCATGTGACCGGATATGAAGATGCCGACGACACTTGTCAGAACCACCTTAAATTACCTCACACACAGCACTGGGATGCATAAGAATATGATGTCAACTTGTTTTTTAAAAGGCATCTTTGGTTTGCGTTAAAACAACTTCAACACACGCAATGTTCTGATTGCACCACAAACACAATAGTCATCCTTACCTTTCACAGAGGCACTGAGTTTTATAAATATGAGCATGATAGTGTAGAATAATCATATCCAAGGACCAGTGGTGGGTTTCAAAAATGTTTGGAACCTCTTCTGTAGGTGTGGCCTGCTTTCCGGGTCCACTGGTGGAACCTCTTCTAACCGGTTTGGTAGATTTGACGAACCTGTTCTACCGAATAGGTGCGAACTGGTAGGAACCCACCTCTGGGTCTGCCAGAGAAAAGGCATGCTTCCAAGGTCCCATAAGGTAGCAATACTTAAGAGAAGGGACTAGGAGCATGCCCATCCTATCTAATCTGGTAGGATGGGTAGATGTAGAGAAAGATAGTCCCACATATAGGGCATATAGGACTTTAAAGGTAATAACTAGCACCTCAAATTGCATCCAGAATGAAACTGGAAGCCAATGCAGCTTGTGCATCAGAGGTGTCACATGAGTAAACCCAGAGACACTCATTGCTGCGTGCTACTGCCACATTCTGAACCAGTTGTATCTTCTGCGTGGTCTTCAAGGATAGTGTAGCAAAGTGCATTTAAAATCCTGCAACTGAGAAGTAACCAAGGCATGAGTGATTGTGAGCAAAGCATCCTGGTCCTGAAAGAGAATAATTGGCATACTAGTCTAGGGTATCAAAATCGCATCATCATGGTGTCATTATGTGATGTATCATGACTTTTTTCCCCTTCGGTAAACTGGGCGTGGGCATGGCCAGCACATGAGGCATCTGGCCAACAAGCCATCAGTTTGACAGCCCTGTACTAGAAAAATCTGTGCAAAGCTTCCCCCAACAGTGACAGTTGTCACCTGTTCTCAAATAGGAACTATGGGTTTAGGAGGACCCCCAAATTGCATACCAGCTCAGTCTGCGGCAGTGGTAGGTTTCAAATTTTTTAAAACCTCTTCTGTAGGTGTGGCCTGCTTTGTGGGAGTGGCTTGCCGGCCATGTGACTGGGTGGGCATGGCCAACTTGTAAAATGTGGTGAAACTCACTTAACAATGCTCTTGCTTAGCAATCAAAATGTTGGCTCAGAAACTCTGGCATTTGAAGCACGAAAGTCTTAATGCTGTCAGGTTACAAGACCTTTGCAGCCCTAACCCTTTAGAAAAAAAAACCCAGGGGTGTTCAAACTTGACAGCTTTAAGACTTGTGGACTTCAACTCCCAGAATTCCTCCTCTCACTCTTCATCTTGATCATGTGTGGACGGGCATGGGGAGGGAGCTGGAACCGGTTCTAAACGGCACTGTAGATTTGTGGAACCTCTTCTATAGAAGAGGTTAGAACTGGCAGGAACCTGGTCTGTGGGGAGTGCCACCACATCCAGAATCAAAGATGAAATATCATCAGGGCCTGGGTTCATTCAGGTTGAGTAGAAGTTGATTCCTCCCCATCCAGATCCTTACACATGTTGTCTTTAAATGTAGGACCATTAATTGTGCACCTTTTTCGTTGTAGGTTGAATTCAATATTTTCAACCAGAAAATACCTTAATCATATAAAACATGCCTTTTTTTCATTAGGCTATCAGATCAATCATTGCCACCAATCAAGAGGGATTATTCTGGCTGCCTTCCCTGAAAGAGTGTAAGAAACAGTAAATAAATAATAATGTAATCTATATATAAAAATGGCTCTGTGTGTGTGTGTGTGTGTGTGTGTGTGTGTGTGTGTTCCAGTATCACTCTGGAACACCTTGAGCAATTTCAACCAAGCTTGGTATATAATTTACTTACCCTCTGGAAACAAATACTGTGGGGGTAAGGCACCCCTAACCCCCTCATGGTGTGTATTCTGTTAAGATACAGCCTGTTGTGCCTTAAAATGGCTCCTACCATAAAATGGCTTCTACTGTACAGTGCTATGGAGTTGCCATGGTAACAGCTTCACAGTACTCCACCAGGGGGCTCCCTTTGGTAAGAGGGAAAATCCAACATTAGGAATTGCTGCAACATTCATGGAAGGAGGGCAGTGGTGGGTTCCGGCATCTGCTACTGCCGGTTTGCTCAGGGACGCACCGCACCACGCATGCATTTTGTGCATGCACATGCACTTGATGTGCACTGTGTGCACCTGCACAGTACTATAATGCTTCTGCACATACGCAGAAGTAAAAAACAAGATGGTGTCGCCTATGGCATTGGGAGAACTGGTTCAGGGGTGTGCCAGGTCTGGGTCACTGTCAGTTCCAGCAACCCACATCGCCAAGCTACTACCAGTTTGGCCAAACCGGTCCGAACCAGTAGGAACCCACCACTGAAGGAGGGTTTGGATAAATAAGTGCCGGGTTATCAGCTAGTAGAATATATAATGAAACAGATCGCTGTTAACTTAAAATAAGAGTATTACTATTTCTATGTGTAAGTAAACCGCAAGAGTTATGATCCCTTAAAAGAGATATTGGTAGATAGGTGCTATGCATTAGATTCAATGAGCCTGAGATAACCATGATCAGAATAAATTCTCAAGCAGATAGAAACAGCTAGGGTGGAAAACTGTTCGAAGATTACCTCCAGAACGAGAGGTTAATCAAAAATCAAATAACTTCGCATATCCAAGAAGACATTTAAAGGAAAGAAATGTAGTCATCCTTACAACTTTTTTCTTTGGCCTGGAGCCCAAAGAATTTGTCGTTACAAGTAGCTGCTCATATAGTTAAGAACTCTGCATTCAGAATGAATGGATTTTCTTAATGGGAGATGTGCTTAGAGTGTGCTCATTAACCCAGCCAACAAACAGATTTGCTGATTTTAAAATGTAATTTGCCAGCATTACGTCCTGTAAATTATTGAACAAACTTCCAATCAGTAGCATAATTATTAGATACATTTCCCAAAGCAATCTGCATATTGACTCCAGCAATTGCCTTCTGTGAGTTTGGAAAACATGCAATTTTGTTGTAGACTCAGAGGTAAATATTAGTATTTGAATAGTACTCAGAAGACATAATTAAGCTCAACATTTTAATGTTTCTGGGCTTCATTTATGAAAACTCCACAACTGCAATTTAAACTTGATAATGGAAATGAATATGGAGTTTCTCATCTCTCATCCTTTATGCCATCAAACTGGGATAACACTTATAGTTTAAAAGTGATTCCAAATAATGGGTTGATGCTTCATTGTTTCAGACAGGATAGGCTTTCTCACTTTTTCATGTATAGCCAAGATCCATTTATTTTAAATTATTACATTCTGATGAAAATTTGACGAGCCAATTCATCCACTTTAAATCCCTTCCTGAGAGAGCCCCTATGTTGAGTCATACATGAGAGTTAATCTATCAAAGGAACAAAGCACCAGATGTTATCATTATTTAAACCCTGCAATTCATGGCTTAATCAATGTTAGTAGTTAGTAGTTCTTAGTCTAGTTTCCATGGCAAATTGGTTTGATTGGAGTATTACCAGAAACTGAAGGACGTGGAAGTGAAGCTGGGATTGCTTTCTACAGTTAGGAAAAAACAACTGTAGTCAAGCAGAAACACTTACCACCCCACTTCTCCAAAGTTCAGCACTTTGTGAGAAGAGTACTCCACTCCTCTACTCACAATAGAATTCCCTATGCCACCAGACTTGAAATTTTGGGCCTAGACAATTTGGAACTGCGCAGCCTGTGGTATGATTTAAGCACAGTACACAAAAATGTCTGCTACAACATCTTACCTGTCAACAACTTCTTCAGCTTCAACCTGAATAATTCACTGGCAAACAATTGATACAAACTCACAGTAAACCGCTCCAAACTCGATTGCAGAAAATATTGCAGCAACAGAGTGGCCAATGCCTGGAATGCTCTATCTGACTCCATTGTTACACCCTCTGACCCTCACAGCTTCAGCCTTAAACTATCTACCGTGGACCTCACCCCATTCCTAAGAGGTCCGTAAAGGGGGCGTGCATAAGCGCACCAGTGTGTCTACCGTTCCTGTCCTACTGTCCCATTTATTTGTATTCATTTCTTTCATTTATATCCATATTTATATTTATACCTGCTATCTTGTACATGTTGGACAAACTAATAAATACAATTACAATACCTCTCATGCTTTTTCCCAAAGGGCTGGAAAAGTTTATAGTCCCAAAAACCTGAGATGTGTCCTCATTCATTCAGTCACTCAGTCACTTCAAGGACCTGCTGATATTCCGAGGCAGCCTCACCCTGCCCAGGTCTATAGCTTACAAAAGCAAATGCTAAGATAGAGTATGTTGGGATAGAGGAAATGGAAATAAGGAAACAGCAAGCAAATGGAGAAGCTGAGGCGACATCTGGAGATTGACAACTAATGCAGATTAACAGTCAACTGCTAGCATCACGTGTGATGGTAAGCAGCATATCCAATGGGACATGCCTGGGACTTGGCCTGGGAGATAGCAGACATGCTCATAATCCTCACTGTTTGAGAACAGAGTCTGGAGCTTGACAGAATCAGAAAGGGAGCAACCACATTGAGGCAGCACTTCATCCCAATTAGTACAAAAAACTTTTGGAAGGAGGCAAAGGTTGTATGCCCCTTTACAGATTTTCAAACTTCCGTTTGGACTGAGTATTAAAGTACTGAGTATAAAGAACTGAGTGTTAAAGATGTATTTACATGGCAACATCGATGTGTGAGGCCAAGAAGAGTGGGTTAATGGTTTGGGTAGGTGTAATGATTAAGTGTTGTCCTAGAAACCAAAAGTCAGTGAGTACTAGTCCCAGTTTAGGCATGAGAGGAGGCTGGGTGATTCAGGGCCAGTCACACCCTTGTAGCCCAGTCCATCTCACAGGATTGTTGTTATGGAGAAAATAGGAGGAGAAAGGAATATTAGACATATTCATTGCCTTGAGTTACTTATAAAGTAATGAAGGATAGAAATTTAATAAATAAGAACATGATATTGATGGTGAGCAATATACAGTAGATACTAGAGGAATTTAATTTTCATAATTGAGGAAAAGATCTGCTTTTTAGGCCTAAGTGCTGCTGCTACTAATGATACTACTACTAATTTCCAAAAGGATTTGACAGTACAGGTAGTCCTAGCTTAATGACAACTCATTCAATGACTGTTCAACATTTCAGTGGTATTCAACAATGGGAATTTATGACCTAGCCTTGCAATAATGACATCACAGTGC
Source organism: Thamnophis elegans (assembly GCF_009769535.1). NCBI lineage: Eukaryota > Metazoa > Chordata > Lepidosauria > Squamata > Natricidae > Thamnophis > Thamnophis elegans. The sequence goes on from NC_045541.1 coordinate 90,096,945, forward strand.
CCTGAGGAAATGTGATTAACATTTGTGATATTTACTGCTGGCTTCTGACAAGAAACATCAGTGGGGAAACTGGCAGGAAGTCACAAATGTTGACCATGTGACATTGCACTTAATGATGGCGTGAGCTTTGTCAGCCCTTCCAGTTAACTCAGATTATTGTAAGGCTACGCTAACAGAATCTTGCAAGTCCGAAAATTTAAACTTCCTGCCACCATTTTCATGACTTGATCCATTAGAGTAGGATCTTAATAAATTTATTTCCCTGCCTGTTAAGCCACTGGGGCTCCTTCCTCTCTTGTCTGATGGTTTCCTAGGCAGCATCTCTTCCACTCTTTCCCCAAGGTCCATTACAGAACTGCTTAATAACAGCAACAAAAAATGCCAGAACTGCAGTCCTTAAGTGATGCAGTCACACAATGTTGTGTTTTATGACCGTGTCATAAAACACAACATTTTCCAGTCCAAATGACCATTGTTTTCCAGTCCAAATTACCATTGTTAAGTGAAGGCTACTTGTAGAAGAGTATGAATGAGCTGAGTGATTAAAAACAAGTTTATTCATTCTACCATATCAGCCATATTAAGTAATGGAAAGTCATTTCTTTGCTTTTAATATTGATCTCGAATAATGATGAATGAAATTACGGGGATATCTAATTAGGAAGAGATTGAAGGAATCTGATTCACAAATGGTCAAGAAAACTTAATGTGTGCACAACGTGACTCAAATGCTGGAGGAACACACAGAGACAGTCATCTGGAGAAGCAATGATATGCTCAGAATCTCGTTCCAAACTCATCTTTTGTTTCATTCTTCCAATACATACATCAGAATAACAGAATAACAGAGTTGGAATGGAAGAGAAAGGGACTGTATGCTAAAACCATAACAACAATGAGATTAAGATTTATTTGGTAGGTGGACAGAAAGCCACATAATTTCTGATCATTTTCTCCAAATTTAAAAAAAAAATCAAACATGAATTATATAAAAAAAGGCCAGGTGTCTCAAGCAAACATATTAATTCCATTGCTTTCTTAGATTAGGGAATTTGTGATTTTAGTACATGTACCGTTGAAGATGGACTGTATGCAAAAGAAACTATCACCCAGCCAAGTGTCTCACTTTGATCTTACAGGGAAATATTATTTATAGTCCTGCCCATAATGGTTGATGTATTCCACAAAGCCAGAGCTATTAGTTCACGAAGTGCACTCACTGATTTTTTTTTAAAATCTCCCTGGGAGAGAGAGCCGAAATAAATAAAAGAGCAATTTAGCTTCTAAACGAATACATTTCTGAAAACTAATCTGCTTATCAGATTGCTCTTCTAGGACATTAGAAAGTTATTGTTACATTTTTCAGCTCAGTGGGAAAATAATGAACTGTTCCTGAAAACTGCAAGAAGCATTATTCCATGTTTATGATTACAGTTCCTTACATTGATGCAAAGTGGGGCATTCCATCAAGCACATTTTAAGAGAATAAATGGATCCTTTGGTGATATACAATTGAAGGATGCACAATTTGGCTTGGCATCAACCTTGGTGATTCCCACTTCAAGCAAATTTGTTTGCTGCTCAGTTCTTTTTGGTTCTGGGTTTTAATACTTTACAACCCTCCCCACCCCCAAACCCATCATTTTAAACAGCCTTATTTTCTGTTCTTATGAGGAACTTCAAAATGTAGTTTTCTCTGAAGCTGCAGTGAGAATAAGAACAAGGGAGGCCTGTGCTTTGGGTAGGGATGGACGGAAATAGTTCTGATCCAGGGCAGGGTTGGGCTTCAAAAATTGCAGCAATGGATTTGCTGCCCCATTGCTGGGTGGCTGTGGCTGTGGTGGGCGTGGCATAGTCAGCCTCCTGCACTGCGGCCAGGGTGGGATGTTTTTCAATACAATACAATAGCAGAGTTGGAAGAAGATCTTGGAGGTCTTCTAGTCCAACCCTCTGCCTAGGCAGGAAACTCTATACCGTTTCAGACAAATGGCTATCCAACATCTTCTTAAAGACTTCCAGTGTTGGGGCATTCACAACTTCCGGAGGCAAGCTGTTCCACTGATTAATTGTTCTAACTGTCAGGAAATTTCTCCTCAGTTCTAAGTTGCTTCTCTCCTTGATTAGTTTCCACCCATTGCTTCTTATTCTACCTTCAGGTGTCTTGGAGAATAGTTTGACTTCCTCTTCTTTGTGGCAACCCCTGAGATATTGGAACACTGCTATCATGTCTCCCCTAGTCTTTCTTTCTATTAAACTCACCCTCTCCAGGCTTTGGAGGCTTTCCTTGAGCCTCTGGGAGGGTGAAAACTGCTTCCCATGGAGGCCCCCCGGAGGCTGGAAACAGGCCTGTTTCCAGACTTCCTAAACTTTCAGTGGGCCCAGGGTGGCAGGGGTAGCATTTGAGGGTTCGCCTGGGCAGAATCTTAGCTGCAAACCTCAAGCAGCCCACTCCTGATCAAGGGTGTGTATCTATGTGTGTTTGTCTCTGTGTGTGAAAAGTCAAAATGATGGTTATAAATGCACAATTGTTTTTTAAAAAATGATGCGCTGCAGAATAAAAAGGACGGGATCAGGCTTTGGTTATGTAGTCATCAAGGCCATCTTGACTTTTTGGATGCTCTCTGTGGATACCCTTATTTCAAACCATGTCAGTTCAACATCTGGAAAGGATTTCCCCCGCCCCAAGAATACATTTATTCAATTATTTGTGGCATGTATAGCCTACATTTTCATTGTTGAAAATAATCACAAAGCTTGTAGTAAATAAATGAATACAATTTAAAAATACATTATTCAGAAAAATATATCCTATTATTAATGTGTCCTCAGATATGAACTTCTAAATGCATACTGTTCCCACATTTTAATAAGCAACTTTGCACCTCTGTGGGTTGAATACAGTGTCAATAAATTTGGAGAACAAGAAAATTGAAGGGATGGCTGTATTCTGGTCAACCTGTAGGTTAAGATTTATGGATCTGGTTACTTCATTTTTGATCCATAAATTATACATTTCTTGGGCATTCTAAATTTTAAAAAAATTAAATGGCCCAAAAGCAATTTTAGGAAGGAATGAATTAAAATACTACATATATCTGTCATTTCTTGTTTTGGGTTGAAATGAGATCATTTAGAAACATCCTGTTGTCAATGCTAGCTGTCAAGGTGTAAATGAAAAGAGGTTTTTGCTTTTATGATAGATCTTTACTGTAGGAGAACTTTTACTCTGCATCATTCCTACCTGAATGTCTCCTGATTATTTATTTGAAAGAAACATGTCCTGTTTTTCTTTTAAAATGGCTCAGGATAACTATCAATAGGTTAAAAATCAGAATCATTTAAGCAGCAAAATAGAGGTAAAAAGACAGACATTAGAACCATTAGATATCCTCTACCAAACTGTAACCTTTCTGGGTTGGAAATTCTTTATTGTAATAATCTATAAAATATCCTGTTTCATAATAACTTCCTTCCGCCCTAGTGCAAATAAAGATGTGTAATGTTGCTTTGCATTGTATTATTGCAGTGATGGATTTACAAAATTCAGCTGTGTGATGTTTAAGATCAATTGATTTCTACAGTTCAGCTAATACAGAAACCCATCACATAGATAATCAGCTCTGACAAAATTGCTGAAAATTACACCATGTATGTTAGATGATAATGGCCCTAACCACACTTTGGGCCTGTGGAAGCAATGGAGACATATTTCTTCCCTTAAATATAGTTACAGTATCAAAATAGGTTATAATCTTATAATCTTCTCTACAATTCTTTTTGAAAGGACTTTGATGAACTCATAGTATTTTTTCATGCCTGCAATTTTGATCCATTATTATGTGGACAAAAAAATGCAGCAAGGAAGAGAGAGAAAGAGCCAGGCCTCAACATCAAGGGTGAGCTTTAATAAAAATGTCAATTTTTTTGACACATTTCAGAATATATTTTTTTCAGAAAAAAGATAGCAAAACATAAAATTAAGGTAGTTCTTTCATAAGTTATAATAGCCTGATTGTAGGAGAAAATGCCTTACAAAATAAGGAGCATCATCTGTAATTCATTCGAGTTGTTTTGGTCCTGCTATCCTCCCTTACCGTCCAACTGTCAAACCTAACATTGTATTTGTATTCAGGTTTTATTATAAAGCTAGCTAGAAATGTGGAGTTAAGAGCAACTTTTAGTTAGCAGCATGTTTTCAGAGTCACTGTGGGAGTTCGTTCTAATTAGTATAGGATTCATAAATTGAACATACCTGCTAATACGAGGAATTTGCATCTGATATGAAGGGAAAAGTGTAGAGGGACCCATTACATCATAGATGGAGGATGGTTAACCGCACTGACTCCTGCTGAATTTTTCATGTGTTCATTAAATATGACTAAAATATCTGAAAAAAAATGTACCCTTTGACTGTTCATTGAGTCCAAGTTGGCCAATGACCTAGACACAAGGCATGGATTCCCCCCCCCTTACTGGTTATAATCCATATTCTAAAACATATAAAGGCTATTAAAATTTAAATACAGAATCCATATTTTGTATTTTCTTTTCATAAAAATACCATACCAGGAACAATTAACGTAAAACAAAGCTTTTTCTGTGCAATCTATTTCTATATATTTCCATGTGGAATAATGGGCTCATAGCAATGTTGCAAGGGGAAACACAGTACATTATTGTTTTTCAATTTCTTTTTGGAACACAATAGAATAGATACACCCCTAGAGTGCATTTGTTGAAGCTAGAGGGAAGATGTTAAACATGAATTTAGCAAAAGAACAAATTCGGCTTCCCCTGATACTGACTTCACAGCAACAAAGAAATACAATATTATCTCAGAAAATTAAATCCCAAATAAATACACTGTAGAAGCAAAAAACAACAACCCAGGAATAAATGGGTTTTAAAGGAGAGAAGAGATATCATGGCAATGGGCAAGTCTTCTTGTTGACTATACTTAACAAATCAAATCAAACCATTATGTACTTTTTTAAAAAACAACATCATAAGTAAGTAAGTATAAGTATAAGTATAATCTTTATCGTCATTGTACTTAAATACAACAAAATTGGTTTTTAACCTCACTGGTGCAAAATTATAACAGAAACTAAAAAAGAAAGAAAAAGAAAAAAACCCTCGCATTTGCATGGAGTGATTGTGGTTGTATTTAAAAGTCTCACAACCCAAGGATAGAAACTATCTTTAAACCTGTTTGTTCGGCTGGCTATACTTTGATGTCTTCTGCCTGATGGTAGAAGTGCAAAGAGACACTGACCAGAGTGTGAATCATTTCTGAGTATCTTCCTTATTCTGCTAAAGCAGTGAGATCTGGCAATGTCATCCAGTGATGTCAGAGGGCAACCAATGGTTTTTCGGTAGTGCCTTCCTGTCCGCAGCTGTACAGCATACCATACTGTAATATAATATGTGAGGACACTTTCTATGGTGGACCGATAGAAAGAGATTATCAGCCGTTGTTCCACCTGATTTTTTCGCAGGACTCTAAGGAAATTTTTTCGCAGGACTCTAAGCTGGCCTACCAGCTCCAGCGGTCCTTGGAGGAAGCCGATTACCTGGACCCCTTCCAGTCCGGCTTCAGACCTGGTTACAGCACAGAAACCGCTTTGGTCGCTTTGGCCACGCCTCCATCTTGGTTCTCCTTGACCTCTCGGCGGCTTTCGATACCATCGACCATGGTATCCTTCTGCGACGACTGCGGGAGGTGGGGGTGGGAGGCACTGTTTTGCAGTGGTTCTCCTCCTACCTCTCGGACAGGTCGCAGTCGGTGTTGGTTGGGGGACAGAGATCGACCATGAGGCCCCTAACATATGGGGTGCCGCAGGGGTCGGTCCTGTCCCCCGTACTATTTAACATCTACATGAAACCGCTGGGCGAGATCATTCGGAGGCACGGGATAAGATACCACCAATATGCGGACGATACGCAGCTGTATCTGTCCGCCCCGTGCCAACTCAATGAAGCGGTGGATGTGATGAACCAGGGTCTTGAGGCCGTCAGGGACTGGATGAGGGCTAACAAGCTTGTACTCAACCCAGAAAAGACCGAGTGGCTGTTGTGTTTCCCTCCCAAAAATTTGGTTAGTGTTCCATCGCTCAGGCTGGGGGGCCAAATTTTACACCCCTCAGACAGGGTTCGCAACTTGGGAGTCCTCCTGGATCCACAGCTGACCTTTGATTACCACCTGTCAGCTGTGACCAGGGGGGCATTTGCCCAGGTTCGCCTGGTGCGCCAGTTGCGACCCTACCTGAATCGGGAGGCTCTCACAACAGTCACTCGCGCCCTCGTGACCTCTAGGCTGGAATACTGCAACGTGCTCTACATGGGGCTGCCCTTGAAGAGCATCCGGCGGCTTCAGCTAGTCCAGAATGCGGCCGGGCGAGTGATTGTGGGTGCACCTCGGTTCACCCACATAACACCTATCCTCCGCGAGCTGCACTGGCTACCTGTTGATCTCCGTGTGTGCTTCAAGGTGCTTCTTACTACCTACAAAGCCCTTCATGGTAGTGGATCTGCGTACTTGGGAGACCGCCTCCTGCCAATCACCTCCTCTCGACCCATAAGATCTCACAGATTAGGCCTCCTCTGAGTGCCATCTGCCAGCCAGTGCCGGCTGGCAACTACGCGGAGGAGAGCCTTTTCAGTAGCAGCTCCGACCCTCTGGAACGATCTCCCCGTGGAGATTCGTACCCTCACCACCCTTCAGACCTTCCGCACAGCCCTCAAGATCTGGCTATCCCGCCAGGCCTGGGGGTAAAGAGCATAATCCGCCCCCACCCGAATGTTGAATGAATGTTGCTTGATTTTAATTATACATTGTGTTTTTATGTTATTGTATGTTTTCCCCTCCCATACAAGTTGTTAGCTGCCCTGAGTCCCCTCAGGGAAAAGGGCGGCCTATAAATAAACTCAACTACAACTACAAATGAAGTCTCTGTTGGGCCTTTCCAATCACCAGAGACATGTTGTTTTTCCAGGTGAGATCTTGACTAATAAGCATCCCCAAGAATTTAAAATAGGAAACCCTCTCCATACAGCCCCCCTCAATATACAGTGGGGCAGGTTCCTCTCTGTGCTTCCGGAAATCTAGCACCATCTTCTTTGTCTTACTAGTATTTACATGTAAGTTGTTTCTTGAGCACCATGGGGATACCTTCTGGACTTCTTCCCTGTATGCTGATTCGTCCCCTCCAGTTATGAGACCCAGCACTGTTGTGTCATCTGCAAACTTTATTATGATGTTGGATGGATCAGAGGATATGCAGTCATATGTATACCATATATATCCTCAAAACAACAACAAATTTGAACAGGAGTTTTTTGGCCAATTGCTTACCTGAATGTCATGCAGGTTGGCTGCATTCAATTATTATAATAGTCATATTTATGCTAATTTTGTGAAGGCATGAGTGAAGCATTGAAGGACGATCTTCAGAAGTTACTCAGTTCTGAGGAAGAAGAAAGTATGAGAAAGAAACTTGAACTCTTCCTGCCTTGATTTTCTTCAGTATAAGATGGGATAGAGAGAACTTCTGTCATGCTTTCTGTTATTCTGAAACAAAATGATCTTTTTATTCTATCTACAACAATAAAACTATTCATGAATTCTTGACTTAACACTATTACACAAAGCTGAAACCCCATGGTTTGTGTTCAGTGCTCTGTGCCACGGGACCCTTTATGTGATTGGAAATGAGAGGTGATTTTTATATATCTCTTCCATGAATCCCTAAGGACATGGAAATAAGAGGATGCACAGAAAAAGGTCTCAGCTATTGCCATATTGTGGAGTTCTTGGTTGCTCTCTGAGCTTCGATATTTGCTTGCCATTGTTTCCTTACCTGACAAGGTAACATCATCAGTACAAGTGAGTGTGGGGTTTGCTTCTTGTTTACATCTAGTATCTTGCAATACTAGTATTAGTGGGGGTAAGACTTTTTCCATGGTACTTCCAGGGTTAGGGTACTGTTTTCTATTTCACTGTTTGCCTGGTGTTAATCCCTACTTACCTAGCTGCTGGGAAGGATGTATTCTGGTCTTTTTGTTTCCTTCTAAGCTTTTTTATTGTCTCTCTTGAATGCTGTGTAATTGTGGTTTATTTATACATATCTGTTGATGGCTGACTATCACTCACACTGATGATGTTGCCTAGTCTGGTAATGGAATTTTTTTGAAAGTTCTTCCTTTCTTTTGATTTAGATATTTGGTTGTGCCCCTCACTATGGAATATATTTAGGTTTAGCAAGTATAAAGATCAATAGATCGGCTCCTGTTGAAGAGATGCCCAACATGCTTCCATGAAGGGGACTAGAAGTTTGCTAAAAAAAATCAGCAGCTTTCTGGATACATGAGAGAAAACATTTATAATGGCAACAGAAATTACGAGACAAGTGGGAGCTTAATTTACCCTGCTTTAGCTGAGGGCATTTTCTCCTATGTCTTTTTTCAACTAAAAAAATATTTATCATTAGGCTGCTGCTGCCTAATGAGAAATAATTAGATAATTAGAAGTGAAGAAAAAACAATTGCTACTAACCTACCTTCCATCAAGAACCTGTATACTGCATGAATCAAAAAGAGGGCTGTGAAAATATCTACAGACCTCACATCCTGGACATAAATTGTTTCAACTTCTACCTTCAAAACGATGCTATAGAGCACTGCACACCAGAACAACTAACACAAGGATAGTTTTTCCCTGAATGCCATCACTCTGCTAAACAACTAATCCCCACAACAGTGTTAAAGTAACTACTAAAACAGCATTGCTATTATTATTCTCTTCCTTCCTAGTACCTATCTCTTCCCTAGTACCTATCTCTTTCCACTTATGACTATCTTTAAAATTTATATTGTTTTATTTGTTTCCTAATATAATTTGATTGTTATTAATAACCTATGACTATCACTAAGTGTTGTACCTTATGATTCTTGATGAATGTATTCTATTTTTTTATGTACACTGAGAGCATATGCACCAAAGACAAATTCCTTGTTTGTCCAATCACACTTGGCCAATAAAGAATTCTATTCTATTCTACAAAGTTCCAACAGCCAGAAATCCTGGAACATGATGCTGCAAGTATGATTGTCACAAACATGACCCAGGAAACGAGCCCAAAAATGTGTTCATACCTCATTGTTCTTCAAAAATACATTTTTTAAAAAATTATACCCTACTCTAGCAATTATTCACTGTCTCTCATCTTATTCTAATTAAGGTAGATTCAACCTACTTCTTATAAAATTTACCTGTTGTGAGGACTCCCCTGGATACTTCCCCAGACACCTGTCCAGATACGATTTTGGAGGAGGATGAGCTGGTCCATGGGCACGTCCAGCGGGGAGTCAGGCAAGGGCTACAAGCCAGAAGTGGAGGAGTCAAGCCTAAGGCACAGACAAGACAAGAAGCCAGCTGACCTAAGGGCAGGAGAGGAATAGCTGCAGCTGGGAAGCCCAGAGGCTTCGGATAGAGAGGGCACACAGGTGTAGCTGATCAATGGAGATGAAACCCCCTCTTCTCAATCCGTAGGGCTGAGGGAAGGCAGGCACAATGAAGGTCAGCCAGGCTACTTACAAGGAGGCAGCCTTGCCTCTCTTGATAGGCTGCACTAGGAAGCAGCTATATAGCTTAGCAATAGAAGGTAAACAATACTGGGAACAATCTATCTGTTTCCTTGCTGTGCATTCTTCAGCCATCATGATTCTTGCCTTGAGGGGAATTGCTGGGGAATACAAATTGAAGCTCAGAAGCCTTAATAACGACTCCTAACCCCCTGGGTGGGTGGGTAAGCGGGACAGCACATCTATATCCTCAACTATCTTTCCTTTCAACATTTCAAATGTTGACTGCGTAGTTAGAAATCTCCTGTCATTTGAAGAAATGCATCCTTTCTTTTGAATAGAAAATTCCATTTGGCAGGAATGAAAGTTAGAAAATATGTGTAGTTCAGACAAATACAAACTTTTCACAATGAGATTCTGTTCAGTCTACTACATTATTTTTCTTGTCCTAGTGTTAATAAACATGATTAATATCTATATGAGACTTTTTTTATTTGATCTTTTTAAAATAACCCCATGGTTTGTGGACCAAGAAAATGAAAATAGAGTTTGCAGTAATAGCAGTCATGCCTTGAACATTTCATTAATAACCCTCTACTTTTATCTAAGAGGTTGCCATAAAGAAGGGGGAGTCAACCTATTCTCCAAAGCACCTGAGGGCAAGACAAGAAGCAACGGATGGAAACTAATGAAGGAGAAAAGCAACCTAGGATTAAGGAGAAATTTGTTGCTAGTTAAAACAATTTATCAGTGGAACGGCTTACCTCCAGAAGGTGGGAGTATTTCATTGTTGGAGGTTTATAAGAAGAAATTGAACAATCATTTGTCTGAAATGGCATAGGATCTCCTGTTTGAGCAGGAGGTTGGACTAGAAGACCTCCAAGGTCCTTTTCAACTATATTAGTCTCATATTTGGTTACAATTGTTTTGTACATAAAACATCTTGGCTTGACAAGTTTCAAAAAATAATGTCTAAAAGTAAAGAATCAGATGGGAAATGCCTGAATTTGTCTTCACAAACATCGGCAACATATACATTGTCAACTAAGCTCAGAGGGAAGCTACAGTGTGGAACACAAAAGCTTTGCTATAACAGAGTATCTGTGATTAATGTGCTAAAAATCTTTTGGGGGGGGGGCTCCAAATAGATTAGCATAAGTACCACTCTTGATATTTGTCTATTACTGTCTATTTCTTCTGAGAATAGAGTGGTACTGATGGGATCCTATTTAGCTTCGCTCCTTATCTAGCAATCTTTAAGAATATGTGACTTTTCTGTTCTAGGCAAGTATTTAATTCCATATTCATGAAGGCAATTAGCAGTTATGATTCTCAGGAAAGATGCTAAGAATTACCTCTGTTTAATCATGGTGGTGAGGATTCTAATAACCATTACAAATTGCAAATTTGCTCCATTCTTTATATCTTGTTAATTTCTTCAAACCACTGTACATGGAATGATCTTTGAAAGGACCATAGAAAGTGGAGAAACATGCTCTTGATTACTGAGGTGTGTATCACAACTACTAGTCAGTGTTTGACTTGATGTCTATGGAAATTCTCAGTCATCCAGAACTGAAGAAGCTTCTTGGATGAGAAGCAAAACATTTTTATGGGAAAAAAACATAGGAAGTCCACTAGCCTTTTGGGATACATTTGGCTCAGAAGTGGTATTCAGTAGGTTCTGACCAATTCTAGAGAACCAGCAGTGAAAATTTTGAGTAGTTTGGAGAACCGGTAAATGCCACCTCTGACTGGCACCACCCCCATCTATTCTCTGCCTCCCAAGTTCCAGTTGAACGGGAGGAAATGGGGATTTTGCAACAACCTTCCCCTGGCATGAGGAGGAATTGGAGATTTTACAATATCCTTCCTCTGCCATGCCCACCAAGCCATGCCATGCCACACCCACCAAGCCATGCCTACAGAACCGGTAGTAAAAAAAAATGAATCTTACCACTGATGTTTCTGAGATTCAGTTTTTACCACTTGGAAGCAGAATTTGAATTTTAGGATTGTAATGGTATGTGAGAATGATCTTGATATGGATAAGGGGATAGGGGAAGAGATGTTGCCTAGGAAACAATAAGGCAAGAGAAGGGAGAGCCCTGTAGCTTAACAGGCAGAAGAAAAAAACCTAGAAAGGACTCACACTAATTGATCAAGCAGTTAAAAATGGAGGTGAGAGATTTACACTTTGAGTCTTGCAAGAATCTGCTAATACATTCTTACAATAAAGTACAATTAGTTCCACTTTATGTTTCCTGTCTGGTTTCCTCCGAGGGCTGGCAGGACTGCATTTATCCTCCTTCTAAAGTCCCTTTCAATTGAAACTAAATGAAAATCGAGGAGCCGAGGTGGCACAGTGGTTAAAGTGCTGTACTGCAGTCTACTTCAGCTGACTGCTAGTTCAGCAGTTCGGCTGTTCAAATCTCACCGGCTCAGGGTTGACTCAGCCTTCCATCCTTCCGAGGTGGGTAAAATGAGGACCCGGATTGTTGTTGGGGGCAATATGCTGACTCTGTAAACCGCTTAGAGAGGGCTGAAAGCCCTATGAAGCGGTATATAAGTCTAACTGCTATTGCTATTGCTAAAATTAGTTTTCGTCCTGGGTTGGATCTTTCTTTTCTTTTTCTATTTTTGTCTGGCTCTCAGCATGCCTCTCAAAGTCGAACTATCTCTTGCTCTACAAAAGAGTCTAGGAGTATAAGATCCGTAATGAGTTTGAATAATGAAAATAAGTCACTGTGGTTGAACTTGCCATTTCCCTCTGTCATCTGTTATTGGGAAGGGAAAGTGTCATTGGTTCTAGATCATGCAACATAAAATGTTTACCTGCCCTCATAACCCCCCTCCCCTATTCTCCAGCAACTGTTGCTTAAATGCAATTTGTCAGAGTACAGAAGGTGAGCCACTCAACCATTAATCAAAAAGCAGGAGACCTTTGCTTGAGTGCAAAGGGTGCAATCTGCCAGTTGGCCTGTTCCAGATTGCTTCATAGAGATAATGGAAGTGATCAAAGAGTTTTGATTTTTTGAATTGATCTGACCTGATCTCTTTCTGTGAGGGCTAATTGTTAATTTAACTCTCCTATACAGGTTGGATGATTTAAAGCATGCACCATTAATAATGGAACTCAACACACACTTTGCCAATTCCCAAGGAAATGCACAGCGAGAACTACTGTTTCAGCCTTGCATTTTAAAAAGGGCACGGTTATGCAAAAGGCTGGATTTATTTAAAATAAAAATTTAAAAAATCACAGTAATAGAACAAGCATATGGCATGTACAGTTGATAGATATTGTAATTTGTCTTCTCATAGGAGTATTTTATACAGAAACTGCGTATTATGTAAGCCAGTGGTTCTCAAACTTGGCAACTTTAAGACTTGTGGACTTCAACTCCCAGAATTCTCCAGCCAGCTCTGCTGGCTGGAGAATTCTGGGAGTTGAAGTCCACAAGTCTTAAAGTTGCCAAGTTTGGGAACCACTGATGTAGGCTGTCCATAAGAACTAAAAAAAGAGGACATTTATGGAAAAGAAAGGAATGTGATGATTTGCGAATTGTGTGAATATATAATAATCAAATGTTCATAAATTAATCTTAGTCAGGTTAAATTTAGGGGACAATTGTTTCTTTTCTTCAATTCACTATGCCCACAATCAAAGTTTGGAGCTCAAGAGCTATGGAGAGAGGAGGGGGAACAGCTTCTCCCATTCCGCAGGAAGGGGGAAAAACCCAAGGAAAAAAATAGTTGGATATATTGGATTGTGATTATGGTGACACAAACAGTCCATTATTTTTTTTAATACACTTACATGCCTTCAGGGATTGTTTAGAAATGTCAGGTTGTCTAGAATGTGAGTACAATGAAGCTTGCTGGGGCTACAGATTTGGAACAAGTCATTTCTATTCTGCACAGAGTCCAATTTAAGATGGTGATTAGTTGGTGGCATGACATCAAGCTGGGCTTGACTGCAGAACAAATGCTTTTCTTTTTGATCTTTACCCAGTAATCTGTACAGCTCTTTCAAGGTCAATGCTATAATTTTCTTTGATTCCCTGACTCCATTTTATTTGTTGTCTTTATTTCCATCAAACCTGACGTGGCGCAGTGGTTAGAGTGCAGTACTGCAGGCTACTTCAGCTGACTGCTAACTAGATTCAGCCTTCCATCCTTCCGAGGTGGGTAAAATGAGGACCCAGATTGTTGGGGGGCAATATGCTGACTCCGTATACTGCTTAGGGAGGACTGTAAAGTATTATGAAGCGGTATATAAGTCTAAGTGCTATTGCTATTATCATTTTTGAAGTCTATCCTAAGTTCATACTAATGTCTAAAAAAGGAGAGTCACGTTGCTTGCTGATCATTACCTCAATGGAGCCAGCAGCTTTTATTTGATCCAAGGTTAATTTATCAGTTATTTCTATATTCTCTGGTACTTTTAATAACTGTGTCCATGTTTATAAAGCAAAAATGTCTGTCTTCTCTTTTTTACTCTCAAGTCACATTTTTACAGCCTGTAGAACATCAGTGCAAATACCCTGGCTATTGTGATCTTTGTTGTCATAGAAATCTCCGTACCCTAGATTAATCTCTTTGGTGAAAAGCAGCAACAACATTATTGACCAGTTTTGCTTCTTTCCTTGTCACTGTAACTTTATTCAGTGTGCCAGTTGATACTACCTTCATCTTAATTTTTAATAATTTTTTTCACTTTCTGGTTTTGTTTTTTACTTTCAGCATTAGCTCTCTTAAATCTTCTTTACTACTAGTTAATAGACTGATGTCATCTGCCTGTTCAAACTGCTGGGATTTTGTCTCTTACAAAAGATTCTAGAAGTCATCTTTTTAATATGATGGTGTTGACCATTAAAGCAAGATTATTTAAAAGATCAGTTCCAAAGGTTTTGGAGACCATATCTGGGATTGATTTCAGTCCTTATTGAACATGCTTCAAAAAGATATGAATCTTTCCTCTCAGTTTTTACATAAGTCCTGAAAATCCTTTTGTTCTCCTCTCCTTTTAGTTAAAAGAATCACATGAATCTTTTTAGCATGACATAGCCTAAGTTAGAAGACTCTCCTCCTCCTCCTCTTCCTCCTCACAAAGCTATTACAGATTCTGCAATACCTTTGGTACCGTGTGTCAACCTTATTAACTCTGAGGACAAGTTTTGGTCTCATTTTGTAAAATCTGGCACTTTGGGATGCTTCTACTGTTATTATATTGTTATCAGTGGCCATTAAAGAGAAAGAAAGAAAGAGAGAGAGAGAGAAAGAGAAAGGAAAAAAGAGAATGTATGTATGTATGAATGAATGAATGAATGAGTGAGTGAATGAATAATTTAATGCTATTATTTTCAACTTATTTTAGCAGCCAACTCCAGTGGACTCAGGGTGGCAGAACCTCCCAGACTACTAGCACAAATCAAATCAAATAAACCAAAACAAAACAAAACAGCCCCCTTTAAAACCAACAATACATTAATCCCAGGCCTGGGATTAAAGCCCTGTTTTTAGACTTTTCCTAGGAGACAAATTGCTATACTTATATCGGGGGTTGGGGTGGGGGAATGCTGTTCCAAACATCATTGTCAGACCTGGAAGCCATCTTTTACGTTGGGCCTTCAGGCCTGCCACATTTTCTACTGTGGGAAAATGGGAATGGGGCTTATATGGCGTATGGGAGTTACATAGTCTAAATAACGTTTTTTCTCAGAGAGTGAAGGACACCTTGCCAGGCAGTTGCGATAAAGTGACTGGGGGCCATCTCCAGTTTGGGCAGTGCCTGATTGGGCCATGTGATGGACATGTGGCTGTTGGGCAGGGACATGAACTTTCATTTGAGTGGGGGAAACCTGAAACGTTCGGATTCCAGTTTTCCCAGATGTGCCAATATGACATTGCTAATAAAATGGGGAGGAAACTCAAACCTCGGAGTCCTCTTTTTTCATTAGGGGTATTACTTGGAACCCTGACAGTCATATGGACAGGTCCCTGGATGCCTTTTGCAGCTTCTATTACTGATTTTGAATGAGAATTATCCTTTGGATTTCATGTGTGTCTGCATTTGTCCATGCAGGGTATTTTTTGTTTATTTATTAGATTTAGGTCTCAGTTTTCATTCAGGGGCATCCACAGCATGCCTTCCCCTTCATTTTCTTTATGGAGCTTTTATGACTGAGGATGAACTGAATTTGGAACTCCATATACCAGTCCAGTATTTCAATCACACAGACAAAAATTATCATAAAAATGTGGATTCAATTTGCCTGACTTTAATTTATTTTTTTTAAAGGATGATATGTGTGAAATAGGTCAGTTCATCCATTCTTATTACTCTGTGATGCTGTTAATTCAAGACAGAAACAACAATGAAGGTTCCCTTAAAATAAATACCAGTT
The DNA here is from genome assembly GCF_009769535.1 of Thamnophis elegans. Lineage (NCBI taxonomy): Eukaryota > Metazoa > Chordata > Lepidosauria > Squamata > Natricidae > Thamnophis > Thamnophis elegans. The sequence continues at coordinate 90,112,937 of NC_045541.1, forward strand.
CTAAATGAAAATTATAGAGGTGATGAATGCAACAATTGATTGGATGTCATTATGTATGGTATCTTAGTTGAATCTTTAAAGGGGAAGCTAAGGATTCATGAGATAGAATGCATTAATTACAAAATAGCTATTTGGTTCCCTCTAGCAACACAAAGTAAGAATGGTGTAACAAAAAATTGCCACTGAATTGTGGAAAATTACTTTCATGAACCTGTTATTTTGTCACCCCTATTTAAATTTTTCCTAGACTTTTACACAAAGCAAAGTCTGGGAGCAACCTCATTGTGGAGTGAGGGTTAGAGAAACTCTCTTTCCTAAATCAAAGATAATTTAACAAACTGAAGCACTGTTCACTTCTGCACCCTGCTTTATAGGGTTCAAAAATCTTAAGAAATGTCTGTATCGTGGATGATCTCCAGATCTCTAGGAGGTTTTGAATATGCACGGTAGGACTGGTGAGAAATTTAGTTTTACAGTATCTTGGGCAAGGCTGTCAAACTTGTGGCCCACGAGCCAGATGCATCATGCTCTGGCCATGCCCATGCCCGGTTTAGCAAAGGGGAAAAAAATCCCAATCCATCACGTGACTCTGCCAGGACGATGCAAGTTTGATACCCATGATCTCTAGAGGGTCATTGGATCATTATCACAGCCAGCCAGCCAGCCAGCCAGCCAGCCAGACACACACACACACACACACAAAGAGAGAGAGAGGGGGGGAGGGAGGGAGGGAGGGAGGGGGAGAGAGAGAGGGAGGGAGGGAGGGAGGGGGGGGAGAGAGAAGACTTTGAAGGACCTTGCTACAATAGTGCTCTTAACCTCCATAGGATGGTGCGAGAGAGAGCTGGGGAGGGAGAGGGAGCGGCGGGGTGGGGGGAGAGACACAGAGAGAGAGACTTTGAAGAAACTTGGTACGGTAAATTATACCATTATCATTATTAGGTTAGACTACAACTCACCTACATAGGATGGTTACACACACACACACACACACACACACACACACACACAAAAATGTGAAATTAGACTTGCCAGTCCCTTAGCTGGTATTGGCCTTCATATGCATCAAGTTCTTCCCAAGAATCTAGGAAATTGTAATGAATTGGTATAGTATATGTCCAAATCCAAACAATGTGGCCTTTTGTAATTGACAGATGGAAATACAAAATGACAGATTTCCTAAGTGCCAAGATTCTTCTGATATTGCACTCAGGGTGTCGATAACTACTGGAACCACCATGGCTGGTTTGGGCCAAAATATTTTGATATTCAGATCTTGATACTTTGTGATTTCTTCAATAGTTTCTGTTCTACTGTTTCTTGGTATTGCTACATCAATTATCCACATTTTCTTCTTTTCAACTACAGTTAAATATAGCATGTTATGGCTAAAACTTTATCAGTTTCTATTTGAAAAATCACACAAATTTTAACATGCCTATTTTGAACTAACTAATAACATTTGTTAAGTGAAATTTGCTCCATTTTACGACCTTTTGTGCCACAGGTGTTAAGTGAATCACTGCAGTTGTTAAGTTAGTAACACAGTTGTTAAGTGAATTTGACTTTCCCATTAATTTTGCTTGTAAAGAGGTCATAAAATATGATCACACGACCCCGGGACACTGCAACCGTCATAAATATGAGTCAGTTGCCAAGGATCTGAATTTTGATCATTTGACAATGGGGATATTGCAAGGGCCGTAAGTTTGAAAAATGGTCATAAGTCACTTTTTTCAATGCCACTGTAACTTTGAATGGTCACTAAATTAACTGTTTCAAGTTGAGGACCATCTGCTTCCAAATTTCCCCAAAATGAGAAAGACTGGGCTGAAAGAAAGTGGCTGACCTTGGCTGTGGGTAGACTGGAATCTATTCACTGCTAGTGCAAGACTACACTACTTACTACACTACCCTGGTACTAATAGTGGTTAATTCAGAAATAGCTTTATGTTTCAGAGCAGGAGGACAGCTTTTGAGGAAAAAAGTGGTTCATTAATAGTTTATTAATACAAGTTTTTAATGGGTTATATTACCCAGTTTAGTCTGCCCTCCTAAACTGAGTTGTTCATTTTTCTTGTTTTAATAGTCATTTTTTAAGCTGAGATAATGCATGAACTTCTACTGCATAAGTAATAGGTGGGCCTGTTGCTCCATCTAGTGGATTTCAGTTCCATTTCAGCATGTTCTTTTATTATGTGTTGCTTAAGAGAAATTTTCCATGCTACCGATACAAACGTTTTCAATATTTCCAGATTTTTTTTTAAAGAGTGAGGCCATTTCCCTGCTCCTTTTTAAAAGTTATTTGTACACACGTTTTCTAATAAATCAAATCAATAAGATAGCTGTGCCCTGCTTTAAATCTAGAGTTCATGGGAACAGATGAAGCTAAATTCCAAATGACAAATCACGTTTTTTAAAAAAGAGACACGGGTTGTCAAAATGCAAAAATGCCATTACACATGTGGTACCCCCATCTTCATTCAGTTCCAATCAGCATTAAAATTCAAAGATTGAGGTACAAAAGAAACTGGTGAAGAGAATTCCATGGAAACCTTACCATGCTGCAACCCTGGCACTTATCACCCCAGCCTCATTCCCATCCCCATTCGTAGCTTAAGTCTTCTTGGCCTGTATTTCTCTTTAAATAGCATTTTCCCTGTAATTCTGATGTCCATCAAGAGCAGCCTCAGTATGTTTCCTCACATCACATTGGCAATACAGCCAAGTGATAACTAGCAGATGCAAACAAATTTGAATGCTACAGACTGAGATGGACATATACCCTTTCTCCTGGTTCCTGGACAGCCCTTTTCTGTTGCCAATTATTCCCCCAAAACTGGATACTTCAGCATGAGAAATTGCAATTCAATTATTTGCCAAGAAAACTGCATGTCTATATTTAGGTCGTCATCAGGGGAGACTGTAATATGTGTGACTTGCAGTGGAGTACATGTCATTTTTTTTCCCCAGTGAAAACTACAGATGGCCCTGGCAGTGATTCAACAACTGACAAATTAGTGGAAGTTTGGCCAAATAAACATTTTATTCAGGAATTATTGGTTGTGGTGGTGCTGTGCCTAGGCCAGCCATTTAGGAGTGTGTGTGTAAAGAGTAGCAGGCAATGTGGGTCATCTCCCAATGAATGGATGCTGGTTTCCACCCTTTGGGGCCAATCAGATCTGGGCAGATTGCCCAAGTGACTTTGTTGCGAAGGCTTTGCCTCTACTGCCCTTGTCATTTTTATGACAACAGAACAATATCCAAGCCAAGAACATCTATGAGTAAATATTACAAGTGGCTCAGTTTGCTTTATGACTTCCTGCAGAGGTGCTGTGGCTGGAAAATACTTTTCTTGCTGCTATGACTTATAGTAAAGAGGGAAGGAAGCAAAGTCACGGGACTTAACTAATTGTTTTACTCATTGTAAATGCTGCACATAGACATACATGTACCCAAGGCAACTTTGTTCAGAAACAGGAATAGCATTTTACAAGCTGGTCTACTTTTCTGCTTACTCCGCAATGGGTAGATAACATTTTAGTGATTGAAAAGACCCTTTTGAGTGCTTAGTGGAAGATGGAACACAGCAAGCTTCAACTGGTCCAGAATGCAGTGGCATGAGCAATGATGGGCATTCCTTCTCCGTTTGCTTCCAGGAGCCATTCAAAGTGTGGGATGTTAGGTATGAAGCCCTATATAGCATTGAGTCTTACTTGAGGAACCACCTGTCTCCCAAAGTATCTTCCTGGACAGTTTGAAATAATAGGCTGGTGCACTCCAGGTTCCTTCAATTAAACCATGTCATCTATCATGACTCTTGAAACATGGTTTTTCTTTCACAGCACCTTCCCACCTGGAATGAGGTCCCTCCTTAAGATGTGAATGATCCTCTCACTTTGCTGGTGTTTTGAAGGGGCCTGAAGATATGGTTCTTCACCCAGACCTTTGGTGAAGATGTCTGAAACCTCTTTTTTAACTTAGATTGCTTTCTTCTGTTTCCGCTTTATTGCTATTCTGTGATCTCCATTAGCTATATTGTCTTGTTTTCGTGTTTTAAATCATCTGTATGCTGAGAGTCAAGTGGCATATAAATTTAAATAAAAATGCAGCAGAAGAGAAGAGAAAGAACTGGGGGGAAATCCACAAAATACAGAGGTCTGCAAATAGAAACAGATTGACTGTGGCAAAAGAAAGCAAAGACAGTACAATAATAGGCATGTTTTAGGATGCAATGCTAAAACATCTGGAACATTATTTGAATACCATTGGCACTGACAAAATTCAAAATCAGTTAATTGCAAAAGGCAGCTTAGTTGGAACTACTTACAGCCTGCAGTTACACTATACCTTTAGAAGTTTCAAACAACATCTGCCTATCTCAGATCTTTGGGAAAGACTTGATAGGTGAACAAAAATGCCAAATTCAATCTAAACATCTGGCTGTCAGAGCAATGAATCAAATAATGATAATACATTGCCACCTTCAAGCTGACAGAGAAAATAAGAGAGCAAGCAGATCTATTGTTTTGAGTTGTAAGGCCGAGGGCCCTAAAAGAATTTGATTCTCCAAGGAAACTATTTATGTTAATTTGACATGCCAACTTCATTAATTAACTTATGAATGTTAATCTGATGCTTGTTGCCACCCTTGTAGCCTTGGATTATTAGTATGGAATTATTCTAAATTCAAGTTTTGTGGTAACCTGTTCTGACCCCCTCCTCCATCCAGTAACGAATGCCGAGACAAGCTTAACTGGAATTTCACAGCACTTTATTAACAGGAAACATAAATCTCGGTGGCTGAAAGCCCAAACATAAACAAACAGATCAGAACCTTGGCAGCAACTCAGACGTCGACAGAGACATATAACAGCTTCTCCAGAATTAAGAATGAAGTTGAATCCTGCAAATCAGACTCCTCCACGAGTCCCTCCTTAAATACAATCTTGAGAGGAGCCTAATTACAACCAGTTGGATCCAATTATCTTTTGTAACTGCGTAGCTGTTTTCTCCGTCGATCTGCCCAGTGTTGCCGGGCAACCAGGACCACCTCCCTTGTCTTCACATCACTACTCCAAGGCCTGACGTCATGAGCATACTCCATTCGGCTCTCACCGCTGCTCCATGCCTCAGGCGCCTCCTGGTGGCCAACCAGCCTCTCTGTGCCCAGCTTGGAGTCAGAACCCTGTCCAGGGTCTTCCACCTCTTCCAGAGCGAACTCATAAGGCCCCTCACTGTCGGAGTCTGTTTGCAGCTCCAACGGCTCCTGCTGGGCCACAACATAACCTTATCCCTGATTTTAAAATGTCCATACTTGAGTTTCATAAGGAAATGCAGAATGCAAAGCATTTAGAACAGGCCTGCCAAACTGGCGGCCCATGGGACAGATGCATCATGCATAGGCCACGCCCACCCCAGCTCCACAAAGGCAAAAAATGTTGCAATACCTCATGATATGTCACAGGACGCATCGAGTTTGGCACCCATGTTTTAGAATATGGTTTGTCAAGAGATTCGCAATTCCTAGTATTTGTGCTTTGAATTAAGACAGTTTGAAAAGTCCATTAACCAGTAGCAGTACTTGTGTATAACTGCTCAATGCTTATTTTATAGTGTCCATCTCATTGAGTGGACTGTAATGGACAAACATTTAGGTCCCAACAAATATTACTAGGTGAGCACTCTCCAAGTTGCTACAAAGCTCTGTGTTATACGTTTCTTATAGCAGCCTTTGCAGTTGCTCTATGAAATCTAGGGTTGAAAACCTTTATTAATGAAACTATAGGTGGGCCTTGTTTAACAACTGACTTGGACAATCAGCAGTTGCAGTTAGGATGTTGATGAAAGTAATTTTGGATCAGTGCCTGCATGTACGACCTTCACAGCTTCTCTTTCTTAGTCACATGTTCGCCATTTTCGACCCATTTTCTTCTCCACCCATCCCTGCCCCAGCAGAGAAATTGCCTCAACAAGCTATCTCTTATTGAGCTGTTTTTCTCCAAGGAGTAGCCTGTCCCTAAAAAGTTGCTAACTGCAAGTTAAAAACCCAGTTCTGTGACCTTAATTAGTTGATTAGAACTCTCCAGCTGGCAGCTGTTGCCTGAAATTAACCAGACCTTAATCAATTTCACAGTAAAGGCTTTTTATTTTTTACTTTCTAAGCTGTTGGCTAGGCAAATAGCAAGCCCTAGCACATTCCTTTTGATGTGTATTTCCCATTGTGTGCCTGGTTACTCTCTTGTAATCCCTTCCTCTCCAATAAATCCTTTTATTGTATTAATTCTATTAATTCTGGGTGGACCATCTTCTTAATTTTTTGATGAGCTCAGAGTGGAGACTCTCAGGAATCCAAACCATCAGAGTAGAAATGAGAGCAGAAAATATTTTTTTCTTTCTTTCTCCACTGATGATGTTACCTAGTTTTGTAATGAAACATCTGCAAGAAAACAACCAAGCTCAGGGAGCACCAAGAACACCCTCATTTCAATCCTGAGCTACAAATATTCTCCTTATTTTTCTTCTCAACCAGCATTTTGTTTTGTTTGAAGGATGTTGCAAATAATAATTTTGTTAAATTTAATTCCCTCCCCCCAGGTTAGGGGTAGTTATAAGCCTGGGTTTCTGGACCCCAGAGCAATGCTCCCTCTAATTTTTTTTAGTGTGTGTGGAAAAGTATAGTGTTTGAGTGGCACATTTTCAAGCCTGAGCACCTGAATTTTTTTCACAGATGTCAGTGCTGACCCGAGTGGCGAAAGGAAGTTCCAGGCACCCAGTGCTAAGGCGGCCTTTGCTCTGGTGGGGGAAGGGGCTATGCCAGGGTGGGATCCAGGAGGTCAAAGCCAGGTTCAGCCTCACAGGAAGGGGCCAGGCCAAGCTGCCTCTCCCCTCCAAGTCAGGATGATGCTGATGCTGATGGTAAAGGCCAAGCAGCTCCAACCTTTTCAGCTGGGGGGGGGGTTTGAAAGAGTCCGCCTGGGGGCTTAGGAACCCAAGCTCCCCTGCTGATCCCCAGCCTTGGCTCTGGAGGAGGGTGAGCCCTGGAAGGGGAGGGGGGAGGTGTGGTAAATTAAATGGATTTTTGTGGCCCAAATAGGGCAGCCTGAAAGTACAACCTCATTTATTTCAGCAGGAATCCCATCTAGTTTTTGGGGTGAGATATCTGTGTTCCTCGATAAGAAACATAGTGGCTCTGGAAGCAGTAAACCAAAGGGCCACAGATTCTCCAATCTTCAGTATTATTTTTAATAAAGATTTTTTTTTGAATAAACACAAACAGACAAAACACAAAAAAACACAAAACCATCTTTCATTACAAATTGTAGAAAGTGTGTCAATTGGTTACAAAAACTTCCGTGCATCCCTTCCACAGTCATGCTTCTCCGATCAGCTTATCTTTGGTTATCACTAGTGCTTCTGATAAAATTTATCTCCTTAGTTCCGTCAATTCTTCTCTCTTTTCTTCTTCTATACTTTGAAATCTGGGGTAGTGCTCCAGTCCATCTATCTCCCCTTTCTATATTCCACTCTTTCCATTTCCAACCACGCTCAGTTCACTGTCAGTATCAACAATTTTCTTGTCTCTTTGTTTATTTTTTCCTTCAGTTTTTAGAACTCTGACCTCCACGTTCTTCATTTGATGAACATCCTCAATTTTTCAATCAAATTTTACTGTTGTATGATCTATGTTCTCCAATCTCTTCTCAATTTTCTCTTTTACTTCTAATAATTTTTGAATTTCAAACATATCTTTTGCAATGTTAAGATTTATTTTTCATGTTACACCATTCTTCCAACTTGTAAACACTGCCACTCTGGCATTCAAAACTTTTTATTAAATTTAAAGCAAGTTTATAATCTTTCAAGACAAGGCTTTGTTTTTATTCCACTCCAGCTGCCAATAAGGCTCCCGAAGAGCACCTGTATAAACAACCCATGTTCTTCTCACTATCATTCTCTGTAAACAAGCGGAGGGACCTTGAAATGCAAAGTCAAATGATCAAAGAGAAAAAAAGAAAATGGTTTTTATGGTTTTATTGAACACTTATAGGCCGCCCTTTTCCCTGAGGGGACTCAGGGCGGCTTACAATAATGAGGGAGGGGAGTGCAAGACAAGACATAAAAGAAAATGTGAGTAAAAATAATTAACAATAAAAGCACAACATTCACTCGGCATTCGGGCAGGGAGAGAGTAAGGTCCTATCCCCAGGCCTGACGGGATAGCCAGATCTTAAGGGCCGTGCGGAACGCCTGGACGGTGGTGAGGGTGCGGATCTCCACGGGGAGATTGTTCCATAGCGTCGGAGCTGCAACTGAGAAGGCTCTCCTCCACGTAGTCGCCAGTCGGCACTGACTGGCGGATGGAATTCGGAGGAGGCCTACCCTGTGCGATCTGATGGGACGCAGGGAGGTAATTGGCAGAAGGCGGTCTCTCAAATAGCCAGATCCACTACCATGGAACGCTTTGTGGATGGTAAGTAGGACCTTGAAGTGCACCCGGAGATCAACAGGTAGCCAGCGCAGCTCACGGAGGATCGGTGTTATGTGGGCAAACCGCGGTGCGCCCACAATCACTCGCGCGGCCGCATTCTGGACTAGCTGAAGTCGCCGGATGCTCTTCAAGGGCAGCCCCATGTAGAGCACATTGCAGTATTCCAGCCTAGAGAGCACAAGGGCTCGAGTGACTGTTGTGAGGGCCTCCCGGTTCAGGTAGGGCCGCAACTGGCGCACCAGGCGAACCTGGGCAAATGCCCCCCTGGTCACAGCTGACAAGTGATGGTCGAAACTCAGCTGTGGGTCCAGGAGGACTCCCAAGTTGCGGACCCTGAAAAGACAATATTCCCAAGCCTTCCAAGCCTCCAGCCTCCAAGTGGCAGTGTTACTTCCTTTCCCTTTGTTATTAGAGCCCTCTTTGTATCCTTTTTATATCTTTTTTATATTCCAGGCTTAAAGAAAACAAAATTCTTAAATGAGCAAAAACACTCCATCCAATCCAGCATTATAAAAATAAGGAAAAAGATTTTAATCCATAGGTATAAAAAAAGAATATAAAAAGTAGAAGAAAAAACTAATCTGTTCAATTTAAAGAATAGGAAACATTTGCAAAAGTTCCATCCGTAAAATAAAAAATAAGTATAACATGTCTAATGTAGCTTAATTTTGCCGCTTGTTCTCTTCTGTTTTCAAATTTAATTTAGCTTTAATTTTTCTGGGACGGGGGGAGTCTCTTTTGTAATAATAAGATTTCCTCACCAGATGGACACACTTTCTCTTTCCGTTTTCCTCCTGTTCTGGAGCTGTCCCAACTTCAGCAGCTTCAATGGCTGCGCTTCTGTCATGGGCAAAAAGAGATTCTCCTGGATCAATCAGGGACTTTGCGGTGTCCCTGAGATCAGCAGGATGTACTCTTTCCTGTCACCATCTCTTTGGGACGGTTTATGTCCAAAAGGACCACCCAGTGGCAAAAGTATTGACTGTGATCTTGGAGCTCCATGTTGTTGGTCATGTTGTTGCGACGTCAGCTCCTCCTTCCTCCAATCTTCAGTAAGTATTGAGTCAACTGTGATGGAACAGAATGCAAGTTTAGCGGAGGGGAGGAGCCAATGTCATGACGAGATGGACGTGCGGTCTCGATGCTCTGAGACCGAAGCCAATACTTTTGCCACTGGGTGGTCCAATCGGACCTAAACCATCCCAAAGAGATGTTGAACAGGAAGAATACGTCTCGCTGACCTCAGGGATATTGCAAAATCCCTGAAAGAAGCAAGAGAAGTTCTTCAAGCTGGCGACAAAAAATCCAGCCAAGGCTGACAAAATCGGGCCGGCTCCAAAATGGAAGGATACGGAAAGAGAAAGTGTTTCCAGCTGGTGAGGAACTTTTACTGTTTTAAAAAGAGACTGCCTATAAAAACTTAAAAGTAATCTAAATTGGAGAATAGAAGAATCAAGCAGCGAGATTAAATTTGGAATGGCTTTGGACAGTGGTTATCTTACTTTTTAAATGCTATCTTCATGGATGGAATCTATGCAAGCCTTTTGAAATGGATGGATTAAGTTTTCTTCTATTTTTTCTTTTATTGTTCTCTATAACCTATGGACTAAAGTTTTCCTCTTTCATTGCTGTGGGTATTTTTCTAATTCATTTAAAGATTGGACTCCTTTTTCTAACTTGAAATACAAAAAAGATACTTAGGAAATTAGATTTTCAACAGTATTAACACTGCTCGGAGGCTGGGAGGATTTGTTGATTGGAGTTTTGTGTATTGAAAATGGAACACTTTTTTTCTCTATGATTGTTTTGACTTGGCAATACAAGGTTTTACTGCTTGGCTACAGAGAGTGATAAGAAGGGAAGCACACAGATGTCCCTTTGAAGTATATTTCTAATCAGAGAAAAATGAAAACAATGTTCTTTGTGAATCTATGCTTTAATTAACCTTCCAAACCAGAGCAGCTGTGTTTGTTAGAATGGCGCAATTTCAAAAGAAAATAGAAGTCTCAAGTTTGCAAAAGATACTTTCAGAAATACAGAAATTATCAAATACATATGAAAGAATACAGAAAAAACTGGAAAACTTAGAGCACATAACAATAAAATATGATGATGAAATTGAGGATGTCTATCAAATGCAAAACGGGGTGGTTGAAACTCAAAAAATCGAAGTGGAAAATCAATATAAAGAGATTAAACCTGCTGATATTTATGGTGATTGGTTTGTCTCTAAAAATGGAAAGAATGGAATACTGAAAGAGGAATTAAATGGAGAGGAAATCTATTCCAGAGGACAAGATACAGAAGAAGAAAAAACTAATGAATCTATGGATTTAAAGAGAGAAATTCTATTAGCAAAAGCATTGATAACACTGCTGACAATCAAAGATAAGCTGAATAAGGAAGCAGAAAGAGGGCATCAAGATTATATGAGAGATCTTATAAGCAAGGAGTTGCTAAGAGAAGTCTATACAAAGCTGACCAAGAAGGTGATTAGAGGACTGGCACCATAAATGACAGAAGATATGAGACTGTTTTGCTATTAGAAAGATACAGGTTAGTAGATGGAAGAATATAATTTAAAACTAGTTTAACTTAGTGAAATTTATTGATAATAGATATAGCTTAAATAAATAACTGATAATGTTACTAATGTATACAATGTGAAGTGTTATGATGAGTATAATTGGATATGAATATTGAATGGCACCCATGTAAGGAAGATTAGCAATCCCTTTGGATTATACATAAAGGATAACAACAACAACAACAACAATAATAACAACAACTAAGTTAGATACAATTAAAGTTTTGATTATTAGGGGAAAAATGTTATGTTACAGGATATAGTCAAATAAAGAAGGGATAAGAATAACAACGTATATATATAGATATGGGTATAACATAAGGAAACTGGATGTAAACTTTAAACAGTGATTTGGAAAGGAGGATTAGAAAACTTTGTTATTAAATATTATGGATGTTTAGCTAGAATAGGACATAAGGATTTAGTGTTAGTGGAGGATTTTAGAAATAGTAATTGAAAGGCCAGTATGTGGCTATGTATTAAATTTTGGTATATTTTATGATGAAGGACGCTTAAACAATTGTAACCAAATGAAAATGGAGAGATGATGATGGTGACATGTATAAATATTTGAGTTAAAATACTTAAGTTAATATGAATTATGGTTGATGACAGTGGAAGAGATGCACGAAAGTCTTTTTGTAACCAACTGATACACTTTCTATAGCATGTAAAGAAGGATGTTGTATTTGTTTTAAATTAAAAATTAAAAAAAATTATCAAAAAAAGAATGCAAGATTAGCAATTTGAGTCTTACACAGTGCTTCTGAAGAATATCGAAAGGCATTTTAATTTTCTTCCATAGACTTCTGTGGAAGTAAGAACTCTCATTACTGTTCTGGACAAGTGTGTCATACTTCAACCATCCCTCTGCTATGTCACTTAGCGCCTTTGTGGCTTGATATGTACTGTTTGGGTGTTCTAGGACAACCACCATTGTGCTTGCAACAATACAAGGTCTGTGATCTTAAGCTGGGAGCATATTAAAGTCTTTTGCCTAGTGCATACTGAATTGAGAGTACCATGTCTAGTAAAGACATGGATCGGGATGCTATGTGCACAGTCACCCATGCCCTCGTCTTTTCTCACCTGGACTACTGTAACGCTCTCTACATGGGGCTGCCCTTGAAGAGCACCCGGAAGCTTCAACTGGTCCAAAATGCGGCTGCGTGGGTTGTCATGGGGGCAATAGCAATAGCAATAGCAGTAGACTTATATACCGCTTCATAGGCCTTTCAGGCCTCTCTAAGTGGTTTACAGAGAGTCAGCATATTGCCCCCAACAATCTGGGTCCTCATTTTACCCACCTCGGAAGGATGGAAGGCTGAATCAACCCTGAGCCGGTGAGATTTGAACCGCTGACCTGCTGATCTAGCAGTAGCCTGCAGTGCTGCATTTAACCACTGCGCCACCTTGGCACCTTGGCACCCAGGTACTCCCATGTTATACCCCTTTTAGGCGGCCTGCACTGGTTGCCGGTTGTCTTCCGGGTACGATTCAAGGTACTAATTATGACCTTTAAAGCGCTCCATGGCTTAAGCCCAGGGTACCTGCGAGACCACCTACTGCCACCAGTAGCCTCCCATTGTCCAGTGCGATCCCACAGAGTTGGCCTCCTCAGGGTGCCGTCGGCCAGACTGTGTCGACTGGTGACCCCCAGGGGGGGAGCCTTCTCTATGGGAGTGCCTTCCCTCTGGAATGAGCTGCCCCCAGAGCTTCATATAATCCTGACCTCCGGTCCTTCCGACGCACCCTAAAAAGTTGGCTTTTCCAGCAAGCCAGCCTGGCCTGAACAAAACAAATCAAAGTATTGATTATTGTTAATTTTAATTTTAATTCTTTTAAAAAATGTGTCATTGTTAATTTTAATTGGGTTTGGGGATATCCTATTTAATTTCTTTTTAACTTTTGTAGTATGTGTTTCTTTTAATGTTGTATGCCGCCCTGAGTCCTTGGGAGAAGGGCGGCATATAAATCGAATAAACCTCAAACCTCAAACCTAAATTAGGAGAGGGTGCTGCATATCATCCGAGTGGGCTAAAATTGTTTTGTTTCTCAGAATGATACAAAACATTGCACGAAATGAAGTTTAGATGATGAAAACACAGCAGAAGAGATTCTAGTTTAGTATGCCTGCAGACAGAAGAATGACAGGCATCTGTAGATTATCTTGATATGGACCTTACATAAATTCTATTCTACTGCTATAGTCTATAGCCTGTGGTAAAATTGCTTATTCTTAAACAGAAGAATCTGGATATACCTATTTTCTTGACAGTTAATAAGATGATAATGTGAAGGTTTTACATTAATGTTGTTTAAAGTCCAGGAAATTGTATCCTTACTTTCATTTCTAAGTTATTCCAGTCAACATCTCCCTGGGAGCAATGCTTGTTTTCTAGAAAAAGAAATGTTGAGATTCAATTCAATTTTTTTGAATAATGTCATTCTACCAGTCTGAAATCATTGTTCTTTTTCCCCCTTTTGCAGCTCTCCATCTACTTCAAATAATGTCCAGTTAATGTCCATCTACTAAATAACGTCCAATTCCAGCATGAATTTTCTTTTCTTCCTAATGTTGGCCAGCAAATACAGTGTCAATTTTTTTTTATAAAATCAACCAAGTGTTTGACCTATTGGGCAGAAAACTGAGAAATAGTTTGTTCTGGTATTTAAGGTATCACATTAGAAACTAAGAGACTGTAAGTTCTAGCTGTGCATTAGGCATGAAAGCTGGCTGGGTGATTTTATGCCAGTCACTTTCTCTTGGCCCATGATGTCAGGTTTGGGTCATAAGATATTCCAACATGAGTACTGGCAATAAAATGGATGCAAGGAACCTTACACAAATTAAATGTTGCCTGAAACTATCTATCTATCATCTATCTATCTATCTATCTATCTATCTATCTATCTATCTATCTATCTATCTATCTATCATCTATCTATCTATCTATCTATCTATCTATCTATCTATCATCTATCTATCTATCTATCTATCTATTTATCATATCTCTGTCTCTCTGTCTCTCTGTCTCTCTATCTATCTATCTCTATCTATCTATCTATCTATCTATCTATCTATCTATCTATCTATCTATCTATCTATCATCTATCTATCTATCTATCTATCTATCTATCTATCTATCTATCTATATCATCTATCTATCTTCAAAAGAATGCTGCAGAGATGAAAACAGAGGGAGCCATTAGAACTATAATCATGGTTAAAGTAATAAAGCATGCATGTATAACAGAAGGGAAGGGAGTATTAAATGCCTTATGGCTCCCCTCCCTAGATATACAGAACATTTCAATACTCTCCACATCCATTCAAAAGGAAATAAGAAGCAGTGAATTGTACCCAAGTCTGAGAAAGGATTTGCAAATAAAGAATGTATATTTGTTTCTCACAGAACCATAGATTTAATAGGGACTATTTAGATCATCAGGGCCAAACTCTGTTTCATGCAGATATTCAAATTAAAGCATTGCTAACAAAGATCTATCCAGCTTCTGCTTGAAGATACACATTTGTAGGAATTAAAACATCTCTTAGATAATTATTTCCATTGTTAAACTCTTAGGATATTTCTTCCTTTTAACCAGAATCTGGCTTTGGTTACTTAAAACCTTTCTGGGACAGTGCTGTGCTTGAAAGTATGAGAGGGGAGACAACACAGCAAAGACTTAAACAGTGTTATTGTCAAGTCTGCCATCATATCGCCTAAGTCCTGCTTTGCTTCAATGGCATCCTACCATAAAAGGAGTGAGAGAGGATGGAGGGGATATAGGAAGGGGGAATGGCAGAATGAGAAGAACCAGAAGAGTCAACCCAGAACAGAGCCTGGCAAACCCAAGTGTGGGAATGGAATGCGAACACCCACCAAAGAATGTTTAGGACTGCTACCAAAACACCTCCTTTGAACACTATTGGACATTTATGAAAGCACCATGTGGGGAGGGCCCAGGAGAAGAGAACTGGATTCATGTGGGAATATTCAAATCTAGCTTTGCTATGCTTTAATCATTGGCTTCAGTAAAACTGATAACTTTCACTACAATTGGAGTTGAGGGTCTTTCTTTCCTAAACATCTAAGCTGAGACAGGACTGACAGTTATCATGTCTCCATTAGCCATATTTTCTAAAGACTAAATCTATGTGGGTCCCTTACTTTGCTCATAGAACTTATTTTCCAGTCCCCTGATAATCCTTCTTTGAATTTGTTTCTGGTGTTTTTAATCTTTATTGGATTCTGATGCCTAGAATTGGGTACACCATTTTAAAAAGGAATCTGGTAATGTAGGCTAGAGTGAAATTATTATGTCCCTTGAGCTGGAAACAATATATCATTAATGTAATCTAAAATTATTTTGGTTATTTTTGCAGCCATATTGGTTCCTAGTCCAATTTTGATATTTACAATTCTAAAATCTGCTTTATTTACTATATTGTTATGCTTTGTGGTACATATGAAATAAAATATGTATAATTTTGTATCTAATGTTTCTAGTATTATTGTTTTAGAACATTTATTCTGAATACATGCCCTTGTTTGTTTATGGATTTCAGAAATTTTAAATGGCCAAGCTCATATGAAAATTAAAATTAAATGTATCTGCCATTTGTAATAAAAAGCCTGTTGCACAGGTTTCTTTAAAATAGTAATTCAGAACAATTTTCTTTGCTTTAATTTAAGCAGCTCTAAGTTGCTTATTTTCTTTTAGCTGAAAAAAAATAGAGACTGTTGTGTTAGTTATAATGGATATGCAACTGGGAATAGTCTTGCTAGTTTCAGTGTTGCATAAAATGTTTTAATTGGTTCAATTTCCCAAGGAGAATTCTAAATCTCAGTGTTGAAAAAGCTTCGTGAGCACATTCCATGGTTGACATTTTGTACAGTACTTACCGTGGCTGTTACAATGCATCTCTTCCAGAAACATGTACTGCTACTGAGTGTTTAAATGGTTACCTTGCAGAATGGACAGTGTTAGTTCAGGGAAGGACAATAGTGGCAGATGGTACATGTCCATTATGCAGAAGATCCCATGTTCAATTCACAATGTCCACAAAAGTACCATGTAGCATATAATACAAAATATCCCTGGCTTGAATTCTCAAAAACGGCTACTGATCCAAATAAAACTATTGGGGTGGGTGGAAATGTTCCTATGGATATCAATTTATACTAGATTAATAATCAGAGCACATATTCAGTGACACTGTCTTGAAAGTGGGTCTCTCCCCCACCCTTAGTTCTAAGTTGCTTCTCTCCTTGATTAGTTTCCACCCATCGCTTCTTGTCTTACCCTCAGGTGTCTTGGAGAATAGTTTGACTCCCTCTTCTTTGTGGCAACCCCTGAGATATTGGAACACTGCTATCATGTCTCCCCTAGTCCTTCTTTTCATTAAACTAGACATACCCAGTTCCTGCAACCGTTCTTCATATGTTTTAGCCTCCAGTCCCCTAATCATCTTTGTTGCTCTTCTCTGGACTTATTCTAGAGTCTCCACATCTTTTCTACATCGTGGTGACCAAAACTGAATGCAGCATTCCAAGGGTGGCCTTACCAAGGCATTATAAAGTGGTATTAACACTTCACGTGATCTTGATTCTATCCCTCTGTTTATGCAGCCTAGAACTGTGTTGGCTTTTTTGGCAGCTTCTGTACATGGCTGGCTCATATTTAGATATCCACTAGGACTCCAAGACCCCTCTCACAGCTACTGCTATTGAGTCAGTATACCACATATACTGTACCTGTGCATTTTGTTTTTCTTGCCTAAATGTAGAAACTTACTTTTTTCACCATTGAATTTCATTTTGTTAGATCGTACCCAATGTTAGAGTTTATCAAGATCCTATTTAAGATTCATACCTCAATGTTGCACAGTGCTAACATATTTCAGGAAAAGTTGGCTGAGACCTGAAGACCTGTATTTTCAAAGGGTTTTGCCCGTCACTTCTAATCTGATGCTGTACTATTAAACTAAAGTACATGCGTGTTTTTGTTTTTATAGTAAAGATGTCTTTATTCCAAAATAATAATGTGTTAGCCAGACAACTACATACAAAACATCTACACAAGACTTTGGTAGGAAATATATCCATAACAGTTTTCTCAAAAATTTCATTGCGAACCCAAAATAACAAGAAAACTTAAAATAAAAGAGGGTCTTTTCTGAATTTTTTTAAAAAAAACCAAGTAGCTTTTATTAAAACCTATTGTACATATAATTCCTCCCCCCAGCATTTCTGTTCATTGCTTGTAAAGTTTCTACAGATTATTTTTTTTAAAAAACAACAACAAAGAGGAACAAGAAGATATACCAATGTTAATAAATGGTTAGTGAGGTGTATAAAATTTTATAGCTGCTGTATACCTGCATTTTGGTTCTCAAGTGTGCAAGAGACATGAATTATTGTAAAAAAAAAAAAAACAACCCTCCATATATTTTAGTTGGTTGATGTGGACCCAACATTATATTACAAGGTTTGTAGCAATTCAGAAATATGTATTCCATATTACAATGGGTTCATTTTTTTAATACAGAAATCTTAAGGGTTTCAATACATTAGATATAATTAAATTCTTCTAAATTCAGTGGTACAAGGTAATCTTAATTAAAGTCCATAATTAAAAGAATGGAATAACTATAATTGGATTGGATTTCTTCTGGTTTTTCCCTTCATTTTCTTCTGATACTTTTTATGTATTATTCTGTGAAGATTCACAAGCTTCAAGACAAAAATCCCTTTGAAACAAATTAGAATATTTTCTTTTTTTTTTAGTATGAACTGGGACAACTACTGATATAAGATGGAAATTATATTCATCTGCAAGCTTTGTCATGCTTTCTGATAGCAATCCTTTGAAAAGTTGGCCAACCATTCCTAATACTATTAGACATTAAAGAAATTAAAGGCAACTGTGCCACAATTCTGTCAGTCAAATATTGCCCCCAGTGAAATACCAATTCTGAATTCCTCTAAAATCAGGCGCAGTGTTTGTACTTAGTTCACTAGAGCCAACACTCTTCTAAGACAGTCACCAATATTTAATACATCACAGAATAAAAGGAACTGTTTGTTGCAGTTAAATTCATCAGGAGTGTACACATTTTATGTATATTTTTAGATTGGACGGATGACTAATTTATCATCATAAAACAAAAGAACCTTTAATATCTGAAGACCGGGGATTCCAATACTGATAGCAGCTTGAAAAATATTTGCTGTTTCAAGATGTTTCTGCTCTATACGTGCCCATATGCTGGACCTATAGAACTCCTATGTTCACTCTCTGCCTTGGACTCCAGTGTTTTTGGGTGAGTTACATTAAAAAATATCTGGCTGTTCAGAATGAAAAAGTACAATAATTGTAATATAATTTATGAGGGTACATTTCTAGCAACCTAGTTGAGCCATAGCCTTATCTAGATTTAGATGGAGGAACTTTGGAAACTTCATAAAAAGGAAGATTGTGTGGTCATATGGAAGTGATGAATGAAAGTATATGTACCTGTACATAAATCTTTAGGGGAAAAGAATTTTGCTAATCTTTGGAAACTAAAAATCCCTTTATGGCCACCCTTGTGCCCTTAAGGTGCTAAGAATTTCTGCTATCTAAAAAGGCCAAGCCAGTTAATTCTATAAATATATTGACCCAATTCCTGCTTGACATGATCTGGCTTCATGCTTTTAAGTTATAATTTTCTGTTTTGGGATCTAATGTATACTGGCATTTGGCATTCATTAATTTAAGCCATCTTGTTTTTCGTTTGCAAGACATGTCACATAATTATGTGTTAAATTGCAGACAGACAATCTGATTTTTTTGATGGCGGTCTTTTCAACCATCTGTGTTGACTAGGGATTATGGAGGCTGAAATCTAAAAGTTCAAGCTATAAGCCTGTAATAAAATTTTATAATACAAATATAGGAGCTTTCATCTTCATTCCTAAGATGTCCCTAAGGAACCTGTCAGTGGTACTGGCATTTATTTAATCCTTCAACTTCATGACATTTTTCAAATAGCTATGCTTTTTCCTTTGCTCTTTGTGAGTAGGGGTGTGCATGCTTGGAAATTAGTAACACCGTGTTCCCACAAAGCAGCTATTTTCTGCATGTGCTTTGTTCACTATGACCATGGAGTTGCAGAGTAGAAAAATAAAGCAAAAACATGATGAATGCAGTGACATTTAGGTAAGAGGAATAGAAGCCAAATTAAATTGCTGTGTGACAAAGAAGCAAAAGTAAATTCTGAACCAAACAAAATAAAACGTTCTTTAATTCTTCCTGGACTTGGTGGATAGAATAAGATCAGCTACTTTAGAGCTGGGTAGATTCACATCTTTTGTGAGTATTTATATTGTTTATTTACACTGGATAACTCTGTCAAAGTCCACAATTTCCCCTCAAGCTTCTGAAATGTATTTGCCTAGCAATGTTGCATGCAAAGAGAACTTACTAAGGGAGGATATTTTCCTGTACTTTATCACCTAGCATACGACTGTGAGAGAGTATGGAAGATATTTTTAAATGCAGCTTACTGGCTAATTAACACTTGGCTTACAGATGGAAAATTGTTCCTCATGACTCTTCAATATCTGGGCAGCTTATATTTGCTTTCCTTTCTTAATGGAAACAATCATAAGGTGATTTATTTAATAGGGGTCTAAGCAATTGCAGGAAGGAGAAAAGGGATATTGTCAAAGGATTGCTATAAATACCATTTTTTTACATTGCTGATGGTTGAAGATCAATATGCACCTGTAGTATTATTAAAGTAATTCCTTGGCACAGCTGTATAAACACAGAGGCACTGCTTTGAATATTTTGAAAATGGTTTCCAAATATTTAGGTTTGCAGTATCATTTTTGCATGCATCCCTAGTATTTACAGGGACTATTTTTATGATTATGGTTTGTCCACACAGATATGTCTATAATTTCAGTGTTATAAGATTTCACAATGACTTCACTAGTTTTATGCGTTAAGGGCTAGCTGGAGCATTAAGGAACTACTCTCAGCAGATATTTGTAAGGAAGTATTTATAAAATAGATCTCTTGCACCAGCAAGACTAATTAAGCAAACCACACTGCAAAAAATGAAGACTAATATACACAATTTATATATTTTCTCTTTTCTTTTAAAAAAATCAAACCAAGGTTGATTTTTTTTTTTACATTTAGCTCAGGAGTGCATTATTCAAAAGACTTCGGTTTGCTAACAGGGATGAACATTGCAGGCTCTTAATTCCTTCTTGTCTTTGCAGCTAGTGAACTGACTGCTTTTGAAACGCTTCTTGACGGTCATAAACCTCTCCTGGATTCCACCCCCACACAGTTTGGTGCATTCTGACCAAGCAGTCCATGGCTTCATTTTACAACCTAAAATAAAAATAACAGAGAAGCAACATAAGAATCACTTTAATGCTTGAATCCCTTGAAATTTCCTTTTTCTTCACAAGTGGTAGTTCTATTGCTACTCCTGTTTTGGAAATGGAAAGATAAGCTCTATAAACCACGAGATCTTACAGGTTACTCCAAAGTTATACCAGGATAACGTTTGTACTTGCTGAAAGTTCTAATTGGTTTGAATGATCTAACATTTCCATATGTGGCAGTTCATAAGTCTGTTTGTGACTCTAGTATCTAATAGTCACACACTGGATCATATGAATGGATTATTTTGGAACTTTATGTTGCAGGTTTTCTTTCCATTCTTTTCCTTTTCTCTTTTTTTCTTCCTTTCCTTTCCCTTCCCTTAGGTCTTGACTTCTAGGAAGGAAGGAAGGAAGGAAGGTAGGTTATCTATAGTTGTTTTCTTTTCACATTTTCTTTTTGTGTTTTGTCCTGCACTCCCCTCCCCTATCATTGTAAGCCGCCCTGAGTCCCCTCAGGGAAAAGGGCGGCCTATAAATGCTAATAAAATGAAAAATGAAATGAAATGTTTAATCATCCAAACCCAAGAATTTATGGAAAATATTCAGATTCCTGGAAAGTAGTTAGGGATCATTGAAGGAAGATGTATTAACAAGAATATAAATTAGTAAAGTAATTCTCTGATGCACAGCTCACTTTCTTAATGGAAGGATTGCTCTGTGAGTTTTACTACACTTACCTGGGAATTGTCCACCATCTACATCTTCTTTCGCTTGTTCACTCCTCCTTTTCTCCCGAGATTCTTTCCAGCGCCTTTTCTCAATATTGGGGTTTCTCAAGCATTTTCTTATTCGGCATTTTTTACGCTGTACAGTTTCTGGGCATGGCGCTCCTCCAAACTGAGGTTCCATTTTGATCATTCTTGTCCTGATCATATGGCCTTTCCCACAAGACTTATTGCATTCAGACCACTGAGACCATTCTGTCAGATCACAGTCAATTGCTAGAGGAGCAAGGATGAAAAATAGGATGCTTAGCCTTAACTTACTTAGGTGGAACAATCTGGTTTAGCAGAAGAATAATTTACTTCTTTTTACTCTCACTAGGAGAAAAAAAATGAACATTTAAGTTGATGATGACACGGAATGAATTTCATATAAGCTTACATTAGCAAGACCACCTTCTCACTAAGCTCTGACAGCAGTACATTCATACCATATTAGAAATTATCACCCATCAGAAATTAATTCTGGAGCAGATTCATAGGAAGGATGTGGATGGAAAAATGCAGAAGATTGGAGAGGAAAAGGATTAGAAACGGGGTAGGGGCAAACCTCGATTCCAACGATTGACGGATGGTACTTTTTATAAAAAATACTGTGAAAACATGTGTGAAATGCATTCAATTATTCATCAGGGTTTTACAATCTGGAATGGCATAAATTTAATCATTTTGTATTGCTACTTTAAAATGGATGTTTTGTTTTTATCACGTTCCTGACTATTTTCCATAGAAACTTCATTGGAGGTAAGAAAAAAATGTCTCTATAACAAAGTTATGTTAATATGGCATAGCTCATTTTAGCAATGGCAATGAACACTTTCTTAAAATACAGGTCATTTTTTTCCCCTATATATGTAGTACTTGAAAAAACGTTAGAAATTTATTTCTGGTGCGCAAATGGTGCTTTACAGTAGCAAAGCAATGCATCATGCTTGTCAACACTCAGCTATTGTATAGGAAGAGTAATGTACGTAACACATTTCTGCTTGTCTGTTGTGTGGAATAGAAGAAATAAATAAAGCCAACTGTAAAATTAATATTCATA
The DNA here is from genome assembly GCF_009769535.1 of Thamnophis elegans. Classification (NCBI taxonomy): domain Eukaryota; kingdom Metazoa; phylum Chordata; class Lepidosauria; order Squamata; family Natricidae; genus Thamnophis; species Thamnophis elegans. Next base: position 90,135,234 of record NC_045541.1, read on the forward strand.
CTTCAGATATCTATACTTACGACACTCTGGCAGCATGCATTTCTCTACTTGTTCTAGTTCTTCATTGCAGTCTCCAAGCTCTGCAGCAGATTTTAGCATCCGTTGCCTGGTCCTCATCCCCTTTCCACAAGTGACACTGCAGTCGCTCCAATCAGACCAAGGAGAAAGCAGGCAGGGAATGGTATCTAGGGCAGGTTGGGATGGGAAAGAGGATGAGATCATTCCATTTCAACAGCAAATCTGCAAGTGATGATCAAACTGGCGAACAAGTGATCCATCTACCCAGTCATCAAGAGGGGCGGGGGGAGGAACTTGGACAACTTGCTATGGACAACTCACCGCTTGTTGTGGCCAACTCACCACTAGACAACTCATTGTGGCAACTCACCCATGGGACAAGAGCTACACTACTACTGAAGAAATGATGGAATAAAATTATTGAAGAAAGGATGGAATAGGAGGGATAAAGTGAAATGTGAATGACAAAAATCATAATCATTTTTCAATTATTTTAAATATTTAAACTGAATTGTTGAATTGTTCCACTGTGAGTTGTCCCATGGCGAGGTGGTTGCCACAATTATCTTGTGGCAAACTGGCTGTGGTGAGTTGACCATGGCGAAATGGCCATGACAAGTAGGCAGAAGTGAGTTGGCCAGTGTGAATTGGCCGCAGCAAGTTCTCCCATTTCGCATCAAGGGAAAGGATAGATATTTGATAATGACTAAAATGAAACTGGATTGAAATGTGTACTGGTCTTCCAGCATCTAATGATTCCAGTCTGTATTTTGCTGCATCTGAATGATCTACGAAGTAGATGATTTAAGAACTTCTTCAATCTGGGTTGATCGGAAGTTCTCTAGCTAAACAGACAGGGAGGTGAGCTCTGAAGAGCCTCACATGAACCCTATCTGACAAACCAATTCTGAGATCCTTTTTGGATCAGAACCCCCCTGAAAGGGGGAACGAAGAAGGGGCAGTATCTCATCAGACCCAGAGGGAGGCAACAGGTCCCTCGCAGGTCAGAGATTTGCTTTCTGAATCAGAGTAGGGATGGCAACATGGATGCACAAGAAGCTGGCTTCCAGCCAAAGCAACTGAACAGGAGCAGGCAGGATGAGATGAAAGACTGGTAAGAAGTTCTAATTAACCCATAGTCATAAATCAAAACTTGGGAAAGGTAAAGAATCTTGTGAGTATAAATAATATTAATGGACAGATCCAGATTTTGGCAAAAAGAAAGAAAGAAATAAAAGGAAAAAATGGAGGGTTGAATCACTAGCCCCAAAAAAGCCATTTGCTTGAAACAATTTGGACAGAAAAGGAAAAAGTAGAGAAGTGACAAACCCACTCAAATACATACTCTAAATTTGGTTTTGGATTTGATATAGAGGAGATTTGCTTCATCCAAATTTCTTCTGACTAATATAACTTAAGCAACTCCAATTAATGAGAGGTGGAATGTAACAAGGGAAAAAAAATCAAGAAAAAAACCACTATTTTCTCACTGATAACTGATAATCTTGCCTGTGCGGAACGATTTAATTAACCAACTGCCATAAATTAGAATTTGGAAAAGCAGGAGACGAAGAGAAATATACCCAAGTTCAGCTGTATGCAAGTTTGTTCCAATTAATATACTTTGAGCAACTATAACCAATGAGAGGTGGAAGGTAATAAGGGAAAAAATAATAAAATCAAGAACTGGGAAAATACAATTTTTTTTCTTGCAAAAGATCAAGATGGCTCCTGCTTCTCTTCTGCTTCACATTAGCTGAATTAGCTAAATTTAAGGTGGACCAGAACTTGAAATAAGAACTGTATAATTAAGTGTAACTTTGGAACTGGACATTATGGAAAGGTGAGAATTTGAAGAACTATGTGAAATTATAAAAAATATGCATAAATCATTAAAATCAAGTCTAAATAGAATTCTGAACTCAAGAGAAGCAGGAACTGAAGGAAGAAGTGAAGGAAGAAGGAGGAGGGATAATGAAGGGGTAGAAATGGTGTGAAATAAAAAGCAGACAAAAAACTTAATTGGGGTCGACAGTGGTATAGGGAAAATTGAAAATGGGGGATGTGTCCCAACAAAAGGAAATAAAAAGCAGACAAAAAATCTTACAAAGGTTGACAGTGGCATAGGGAAAACTGAAGAAGGGGGTTATGCCCCAACAAGGGGAAATATGAAATATTTCTTTGGGTTTGAGTGTGGCTTGGGGAAAATTGAAAAGGGTAGACGTGTCAAAACAAAAAAGAGGGGGAAGACAGGAGTAGAGAAGTGGGACAAAAGACTTACTAGGGAAAAATCAATTAGAAATTGTTATAGAGGGAAATATAAAGCTGATATATGTAGTTTACTCCTAAACATGACAATAAAATTGAGTTACTAACTGAATATGATAATGGAAAGATAATTAAATAAAGGTTAAAATATATGGAATATGGACAAATATGAAACTGATATGGGGAGATTGTAAATCAGAAGTTTGTGATTCACTTTTATACATGATAATTAAAGTGAATTGCTAATAGATTGAATATGATAAAGAAAGGACAATTAAGCATGGGTTAAAATATATAAAATATGGACATATATAGAACTTCTAAGATGATGAACAAAGTGAGATGTGTACCGCTTGTTATTCTATATAGTAGATTAAGAGAATTGTAATGAACATTGAACAATAAGGATTGTTATTTAAAGATAATTAAGGGTAACCTAAGCCAAGATATGGAAAAATGGAGAGGGAACAAGAAATATACTTACAATGGGAAATTATTGAGATTTAAAGACAGAATCACAAATTTGGGGCATGTAAGGATGCATAATTATATAAATTTCATGATGAGAATAGCTGGGAATTGTAATCAGGTCTACATCTCGGCCAAAAATAGGCTGGGTGGTGGTGGTAGTGATGGTGGTGGTTAAAAACACAATTACTAAATATGTATAAGTTTTTCCCCTCTCTTTTCAAAAAAGAAGGAGGAAGATATATGTTAACATTAAATATATATATTGAAAAGGAATTATAAATACCGTCAACATAAAATGGAGCTCGCTCAGAAGCTGAAATAAAATGAGATGAAGAGTGTGAAGTAAAGGAGAGAGATAAGGGAAAAAGAGAGGGATAGAAGAAAGGGCGGGGGGAAGAGGAGGGGAGAAAGAAGGAGTGGAAAGGGGAGAGAGGAGAAAGAGAGAAGAAGGGGAAGTAGAGAAGAAAGGATCACATAGGGAAGAAAGGAGGTAGGGAGGAGGAGGAGAGAGGGAGAAGAAAGTGATGTAATGTACAAATATGGTGTATGGAGAGCAGAAAAGCCAATAATTGTTTAATTGTTTTTGGAAGTTGATGGTAAGATGAATTGATGTAAACATTTAATAATATAATGTGATGTTGGCTATGTAATAGTATACATGTGGTTATATGTTATGAGAATATATATATAGTTCATATATATATGAACTACTTCAATCTGAGGCTACTATCCTTCACTTCCAGTATTCATAATTTATTCCTAAAAGAGACTAATCTAAGATATTCTTGTTGCAAAATCACTCCATCTCATACAATGCTGGATATCTCTGATTAGATTTCCTGATGTAATCTCCTGGGTTGGATCAGTGGTAAAGGGTTGAACTTAATAAAGCCTTTTCCCTGGTTTAAATGACTCCTGTAGGTATTGTTAATTGCTGTTCAGAGTGAGGAAGTAATATTTGTCATCCAAGAAAGATTAGACATAAAAATATTTGCACACATGTAACAATCTTTCTCATCTTGTTAATAGAAATGTCACCTCCCACTGAAACCAGTCCTGAGATTATTTTCTCCCCCATCAAATATATATACTTATAAATGTATATGAATAAGCATACACATATATTAAAAGGCATACGCCCGGGGGTGTCTGAGTGTGGAATTAATGTCTATTGATCAAAATTAATTGCCTGTAGAATAAGACTCTCTTTCTAAAATTAATTGATGTCCTACTAGGATATACGCAGAGACCATTCTGTCTCTTGCAAATTACTTTCCTGCTCATAATATCAATCCAACCAGAGAAAGAAAACTGCAGAAAACTGAGCATAATAAGTGTAAATCTATGCTTCTTCTGTAATAAATCCTATTGAATTCAATGGCTCTTCTTTCCCGTTAAATGTGAACACTACCAATAAACTGAGCACAGATCTTTTCGGTCCTGGTTATTCCTTGTAAATGATGATGGAAGGTAGGAAACAGATCCTTGAAGGATTGAGTTTTCTTTTAGTTTTCAATAAGGAAATGGTGAATGGAAGCCTTTGTGCTGGGCTGAAAACCTAAGGAAACACACAGACATTCATTCTCTAGAAAGTCTCACTGTATTGAATGTATGTTTTCTTATTCAGCTTAATCAGAATGCTCAGCCCAATCCTCCTTCCACTTGCAGATTATGAACGAGTATTTTCCTCCTTCAATTGTAATTGACTATAGTAGGAACTATGTTCTGTCTAGCACCAAAGACTCTCATTTTCCTGAAACCTCACCCATATGGAAAACATTCATGGATAAAAGAAACTCTCCAGTGTATACATTGTGTATGGTGAGAGGCAGGCATGAAATTTCCTGATGTATTCTCCTGGGTTGGATCAGTGCTAAAGGGTTGACATTAATAAAACCTTTTCCCTGGTTTAAATGACTCCTGTAGGTAACTCTGGTGGTGCAGTAGTTAGAAAGCAGTATGGCAGGCAAACTCTGCCCACATCCTGGCGTTTGATCCTGACAGGGCTCAAGCTTGACTCAGCTTTCCATCCTTCCGAGGTAGGTAAAATGAGGACCCATATGATTGGGGGCAATGTGCTGATAAAATTTTCTCATCTTCCCTTCAGGTAACATTTTATTCCTTTCTGTGACTAAATACACAGTTTTGGAGAAAAGGTCTGTACTGAAGGACTTCTTGGAATACATAAATTAATCTCCCTCCTTCAGCATGATGATCTTGATGGAGTTCATGGCCCTGACGCTTGTTTTTAAGAAGAGAAAATGATGGTGAGAGAACTGGCATTTACCTCTGACATTATATGTTTTTTCCCCTCAACATCCAATTATATTTACAACAATAATGTATAAAGATGTTACGTTATGACTTACTCTGCTAAAAAAAGCAAATCAGGTTGCAACCATTTTGTGAGTGTGTCTATGTGAATGTATATATGTGTGGTGCAGAGATCAGAAGTGTTTATATGTGTACAAAAAGCAGCATATTTAAATAAAACTGAAAAAAAGACCCAGGAGAGTACTTCTCACTTCTTGCCTTTAAAAACTGCATGGATTATGATATGCTAGAATGTCCTGGCTTCAAATATTTAGACTGACTGCTCCCTCATGTCTTGTGGTCAGTATAATTATACACTTTTGGTTTGAAATGGCTACTTTGTCACAGAAAAGTTTTAGAAGTCTACATTATGAAGAAACCTATTAGAAAGTATACACATGATGAACTGTGTTACTTGTTGCATGTGTCCTTTGCACATAGCATTGGTTTTTCCCCCCATAAACACACAATGTGTACACAAGGCAGTTAACATAACCCCTTTTTAGCTAGTTGCTCGGTTGACCAGAGTTACTTACGGCATTCGGGATTCATGCATTTCTCAGCTTCTGTGGTTTCTGCTTTGCACATGGATCCATCTGCCGGGGTCATCTTGATCATTCTGTGTCTCTTCTTCATTCCCATCCCACAGCTGGCACTGCATTCATCCCACTCTCCCCATTCGGTTACCAGGCAACTGCTAGGAGCTGTCCATAATATATTAGCCAAGGATCAGTCTGGTGGCACTTATTTAACAGAGGATTTACATTTTGCTTTTAGGCTGATTAAGTGTGGCAGGGTACATCAAATACTTACAACATTCTTCATTTACAATGCATTTCTCGGTTTCTTCTGTAGGCACTTTGCACATGGAGCCATCATCCGGGAACTGCTTCACATATCGCTCCCTCGATCGTATTCCCATGCCACAAGATACACTACAAGGGGACCATGTTATCCACTCAGACATCATGCATGTGGAGCCATCTAAGAAAAGCAACAATGGATAGTTTCCATTTATTCCCAAACCTCACTTACGGTACATTTGATCCACAAAATGTTGATTATCAGTTCCTGGAGGATGGCTCCATGTTGATTCTCATCTCCAGGGTCTTCTCACCTACCTTCATCACTACAGCCTGGGCCCATACAAGGCTGGAAGTCCTGAGTTTCTGGACAAGGCACACTGAGGTCAAGCTGGGCTTTGAGCATTCTCTGCCTCATCCGCTTGCCCTTTTCACACGTGGAAGAGCTACAGGCTGACCAGGGAGACCAGTTCGAATAGATGCAGGTTTCAGGAGTATCATCTGGAAACAATGACAAACATACGCGTCAGTATGTATGTGGGAATGCATATATATGTATATGTGTATGTGTATGTGTATGTGTATGTGTATGTGTATGTGTATGTGTATGTGTATGTGTATGTGTATGTGTATGTGTATGTGTATGTGTATGTGTATGTGTATGTGTATGTGTATGTGTATGTGTATGTGTATGTATGTAGTATGTATGTATGTATGTATGTATGTATGTATGTATGTATGGTGTAAAGAGCACCACACAGTAGAGTTATACATATATCTGCATATATTATGCAAAGATATACTGTCCACATATAATAGGCTGGACCACAAATTAGGTTTTAACCTACTGTTGTCTTTGAACACCTTGTGTTTATTTTGTTTCTCACAACTCTTTTCTTAATGATGCTGTGTTGCTTACCTAAAATCTTTACTTACACTCTTGGAATGCATATGAACATTTTCAGTTCAAATTTATTGACTCTGCTTTAACCCAATTAGGATAATCCTCCCAAACAATTAAACATAGTTTTTTTAAAGATTACTTATCTACTCAGTATAATTTATCGGACACACTTGGTACTGTACCAGAGACTTTTTGCCTACAGAAGAGGTATTCTACCTAAAAGCCCAATTACCTGTTTCTATCTTTGCCCTTGCCTAGAACAAGTTCCCTTTTTATGCTCTCTGGTTGACTGCTAGATATATAAATATACTTCTTAACCAACTAAGTTTGAAAGAAAGATTGCAATGGAAAACTAAAAAGTTGTGAGGGATGGTGCTTACAGAGGGGGAGATGGGATTAAAGTGAAGCAGCAGTTTCCAGAAAGAAAGGAGCACATGCCCAGAGCTGGGTAGGAGATAGAAGAAGAGAGTTAGGATAGCCACTCTCTAAAATTGTTGTGGCCTGCCAGTGGCCAATGGAGCTGGTGGTAGACTTAGACAGTGAGGAGTTTGGGGAGGAACATGGGTCAGTCCTGGAGTCTGGGGAAGGCTCTGATAAGTGCTCTGCATTGGAGGCAGAGATGGGGCCAGGGCTGTCTGACAGTTATCAGCTGTCTTCGGAATCAGAGATCAGTGGGGCAGAAGAACAGCTGGAGCATATTCTTGACGTGCACATGTGCAGAGCTGCCAGGAGAAGGGAACAGTTAAGAAACAAGGCCAACTCAGGAGTAAGGGCAAAGGTGGATGGTGAATGGCCCCTCCCATAGGGAATAAAGAGGAGCGAAAGGGTAGTGGAGTTTACAGGAGACAAATAGTTTGCTTAATTAGTGTTAAGATTTGTTTGTGACTCTCAGAGACTTGCCAAGTATTTTCTTGTACAGCATTGTGTTTGGAAGCTATCAGTCTGGCAGCTCTCCAAGCCTGATAAGGTCTGTGGTTGCAAATTCACCCCTGAAAGACTTTTTTACTGGGACTTTGCTGGATGGGAATGAGGAATTCACATTAGCTTAATAAAAATGGGTTTTGTAGGGAAAAGGAGTCTGCTACGTGATTTTGTGAAGCCTAGGTCAGAACATGCGTTGGGTTGAAAGCAATGAGGGTTCAATTTGTCAAGATTCTATCTATTGAGGGTGGAGATTCATGTTCTGAACTTGTGGGGGTTAGTAGGTCTTGTGACGGGAGGGTCACATCAGGTGAGGGTCTTGTGATGAATCTTAAAATGGGTCAAGTCTGGGTCACATTAGGTAAGGGTCTTGTGTTGGGTCTTCATGTCAGGTGAGGGTCATTGGGAGATGAAGTGCTAGTTGTGGGGGATTGCCTCACCTGACATTGGAGAGGGGGTGACCATCACCTGAAGTGACCTCTCCATCATAAGACCTTCTGACCCTGCAAAGCCCTTATAACCAGAAGAACACCGATACTGATGAAGAACACTGATACTGACATCCCCTAAATTCCGCTGAAGACATTACCTAGCCTGTAACAAAATGTTTGGAAAGCTCAGAGAATGAACCTCCACGCTAATCCTATACCTGAGTTACAGGATATTCACCACCGTTGCATTCTGTCTATTGTGTGCAAGCATATAAAGAACTGAACTTTGGTTGGACTGTTCAATGTCATTCTTGAGCTAAGCCGAATAATAAGTAAGAAAGAGGAGCAGTTAGAAAAGGAAAATAGTTTAGCCTGATGAAGATCAATCCAGTACAAGATAATAAAGTACATGAGATTAGTCTTCTGCTAAATTAGGAAATTCCAAAATTTCTGCCTGCTGACACTATCACTGTGGGTGTTTATTAAGTAATGATGCAGACTCCAACCACAAATGGCTAAGCAAATTGTTTTTTCCCCCTCCTGTTTTTAATACCGTCCTAATAATACGTCAAACAGCATGAAATACAGAGGAGCAGCACCCAAAAGGGAAGGGAATAACAAATTCATAAAGGTAGGAGGTCATCATTAAATAAGTACCTTCATCTTCTGGAGCTTCTGCAGCAAGATCTGCAACAATGTCATCAATGCTATCAGGAAGAATATTGCACTGTTCTCCCTGCAAAGAAACATTTGCGAATTGGATTGAATTGGCGGAGGAAATAATACGATGCTGAGCACTGGGCTGGAAAATCAATTGCCAGAAGTTATTCAAACAGCATCTACAAGCGTTCACGTTTATAAAGATCGCAGTAGTCATCAGGCCCATGGAAAACACAGATCCTAAAGGAAGTCCCATGAAGATATTGTGCTTCTGATTGCCAGGGGAAGCTGTGTTCCCTTGCAAAACAAGCTAAAAAGCAAACATCATTTTGCTGGGGGGAAAAAAGTGATGGGAGTACTGGGGAGATGAGGAGGAGATAATGTCCCATCTAAAAAGCTGGATGTTGCTAGAAAGCATTGTTAAGTGATCCTGGGGCCCCCATTTATTATCTATAATGCCCAGGGAGCCCTAAAACTCTCCATATACCTAATGAAGGAATATGCTCCAGATTTCTGTCGCAGAAAAGATCTGTCTGTGACACATAGCATCATTATATTATTAACTCGCTAGAAAATGTTCTTACTAAGTAATGAGCTTGATCTTGCTTTACATGGCTTTTTTTTAATGCTTTGCTGCAGAATCTTTTTCAGGCTCAGAGCATTTGATGAAGTACAACCAGTACAGGAACTAAATTTAATTTAATTTCACCTATCCTTAAATGTAATTCAAATGAAATAAAATTAATTTGATTGGTCTTGCTTTTCAGAAGTTCACCTTTGCTATCTTGGCGAATTCCAATTTGGTAACAACTTCTGCAGCTCGGTGGAACTCCTCTCTTGTGCTTCTGAGGGCCTTAAACCTTTGACGGTGCTTCTTTGCTTTCCTTGCAGTTCAAGTGGAAAAGAGAGGAATTCGTTCTAAGGCAGGGATTTTCAACCTTGACAACTTCATGACTTGTGGACTTCAACTTCCAGAATTCCTCAGCCAGCACTGAGGAATTCTGGGAGTTGAAGTCCACCAGTCGTAAAGTTGCCAAGGTTGGACACCCCTGCTCTAAGGAATGAGGTCCCTCACATCTCCACTGACCCAACATGCACAGCCAGTTGACCCCACTCCCTTTATGAAACCCTGTTGAACTACATTTGTCATTTTATTACCAGATTTCAGTTTTCTTGTTATTTAATCTCATTCCATGCTCAAATATTCCATATCAGTTACTAAGTGAACTTTCATACTAATACCTTTCGCGCAATCCTCTCAATGACAACTCTGGCTACTGATTTAATGGAACCTCCTTCAGGGTCATAAAAAGGACTTTGGGGATGGTCTAGACTTGTGAGCGGTCTTATCTTCTCCTGAGGTAATGTTGGCTTGTTGGATGACTGCAGTCAAAAAAGAAGCATAGGCAGACATAGAAGAAACACAACAATGAAAAACATGGTACACCAAAAGTGTGCAGGTAAACTTTCATGAACATCATTTGGACCCAGAGTTTAAACACCGCCCCCCAAGCAGAGAGAGGGGGGGAGGAGGGGGAAGGAAGAGAGGGAGGAGTTGGCAAATAGAAAAAATGGAATAACTTAAATATGCATGGCTAATGTAATGCTCAAAGATTTCAAGGGGCTTAGATGTAATCTAATGTATATTATGCTGTTATAATTAATGGAATTACATTGATTAATACATTGGTATTAACTTGCTATAAAGAGAAAGCCCTCCCCCCCCCCAAAAAAAAGAGAAGTTATATTTCTATTCTCTCTTATTTTTGATGAGTCAATCCTATGGTTTAATTTCTGTAGTCAGAGTTTGTGAGAATTTTTTCAGCTCAGAAGAATGGTTTCTGTAATGAGTCTCTCTCAACCACTGCATCTCACTGGCACTGCTATATCAATGTATCCATGCAAACATCCAGATAAGACAGTTTGTAGTCACTGCCAATTAACAGAGCTTAGAATCTCATAGCAAAATTCTGCAAGGAACTCAGGTGGCATTAGCAATGAAGTTAAATATCATCAGAGAAGAACTCTGGGAAGAAAGGTAATGACTGGCAGCTAAGATGGCTGAAATACACAGCAACTGGCTTTGAACCTGATTCCAGTAAAACCCAATATGGATTGGTAAACTTGATTTGGATTGGATTGGTTTGTGACAAGTAGAATATTGCCAAGAAGCCAGTTGTGTCTGATTCTCAGAAATTGCTTGGACAAGTTCCTGTTATTTGCTTGGCAAGATTTTTAAGAAGTCATTAGCTATTGCCTCCTTCCTAGGGCTGAGAGAAAGCGACTGGCCTTTGGAGAAAAAGAAACATTTTTGTTTTTTTGAAACCCTACTTGAAGAGGTAAGGAGGTGGCGATGGTACTAGTGTGGATTTACCAATTTTGATGGGTGACTAATTTAGAGAGGCACAAAGCCAGAGAAGTAAAACTGCTTGACCTTTCTGATAAAGCTTGGCTGAAATTGCTTCATGTTTTTTTTTAAGTGAATAAAAGAATTTAAAAAAAACCAGCTCTATAGTATGTCCCTGCCTTTAAAATTGGATCTCCTGAACCAAGCACATATCCCATCACAGCTTTATTCCTGCTTCAGTAGATATCCAAGCTAAAAAAAGAAATATTCTTCAAAATTGAAGAGGTTTTTTTTTTTGAGGGGATTTTTTTTTTTATCTAGGGGAAAGTAAAAGTGCATGACTAATTTTGTTAAGCTTGGATGAGAAATTCCTGAGAAATTCCAAGATATCCCAGGAAAAGGTAGTGGCAAACTTCTGTACTATTACTTCTAAAATTCTATGGATGTGTCTATGAAGTCACTGAAAGATAAACCAAACTCATGGGAGACTTTACTTTTAACTTAAAGGTAAATAAAAATTCAGGCAACATTCCTATGCCATTATACTATCTAATAAGCTAAAACAAAACATCTATATTTAAATGTGTCACTTATAATAAAATAATATAAATAAAAAAGAAATGTGTTCAGGTCTAGTTCCCATTTTAGAGGCTGACACAGTCATTAGATGAATATTCTTCTCCAGATATCAATTACTTACATATGATGAAAAGATATAATTAGCCTGTGAATAAATGAAATATATTAATTTTATTTTCAACTCTACTAGCCCTATCCAGGAGGCAATAAAATGCAAATACATCATATTACAGAAAACCAACCAACCAGCAAACAAAAGACCCAATGAAAATAATTCAGTAGCACTTATGTCTGATCAACAAGAAAAAAGACTATAACAGAAGCTATTGGAATCACCTTGTGATCAAGGTCTAAAGTCTTACTTTAGAATCACAACAAATGAAGATAAAACAACCAAATTCTCTAAAGCCGTTGCATCTTTTTCGTCAATTGTGAAAAAACCCTGCATACCTAAGCTCTGAATATGAATACATCCTAAGGAATTAAAAAAAGTCCCTACCTATATAGCACAGAGAAAAATACACAAGTGTATTCAAATATTCACTTAATGTATTGATTTCTCATTAATTGCTTTCATACTTATACAGGAAAATAAACATTTATACAAAACTGAATATCACAAAAGTCTTTGTACTGAAATCGCAGCTTCTACCTCTGATTTTTGTATTCATAAGCAATTTCCAACTTAGTCAATGATTGTAAGTTGAATGATTGAAAGACCAAAAAAAACCCCTTCTCATGCTGTGCTTGTATTTATTACCATTTTGCTTGTTCTAGCTTTCAGTTTGAAAATAAAGTTCAAATGGAATGACAAGGGGCTTTCATTTGTCAAGCCAACTTCAGCTTCTTCTCTCAGGATTTTGTTTCCCTTCATAGATAGGAGGAACAAGAAGGCTTGTTATGAATGATGCACATTTTCAATGTGCTACTACCCTTGTATCGCACGGAAACCTGCACAAGTACTTACTATATGTTTCATCTTCGTTCAGGAATTCCAGGTATGTACATACATTATCTACTGTACCTTACTCCTTGCCCATTATGTTTCATTTTTCATCTGTCAAGCGGTCTTATAAAAAAATGTTTCTTCAGTGTATCTTACATCAATTCTCCCTCCCCTCACTAATGCTATTAAGGCAGCAGACAGATCAGCGGTGGGTTCCGGATCCCGTTCCAACTGGTATGGTTGGAATGGGCCCGGTGTTGTCTACATGGATGCGTGCAGCGTGCGCACATGCATCTTACCATCCAACAACGCCTCCGTGAGCCTCCACAACGCTCCAGCTGCTCGGCAAAGCATCGTGCAGGTGCTATAGGTGTGTGCGCGGAAGCGCCGAAGACTTTAAAGACAGGTAAGGAGTGTGGGCAGGTGGGTGGGCCCTCCAGAGCACTGTACTGGAACAGTACCCTGTGCTCTGGGCAGGCTCCGGTACGCCCATACCGGGGCGTACCACCTGCAACCCACCACTGAAACAGATGCTGTGGAGGTATCACCTGCAATTTGTCCCTATGGCTAAATGAATGACTAGTGTATTGGTTTGTTAAAGAGTAGGAACTTCACTTTCAAGTCCAGGTCATTTGGCTTTGGAGCAGTTGACTGCTAGTGGATTCTGTCCTGTCAGAATTTAATTTCAGCTGCATATCTGTGATGTAGTGAGGAGGTGGATTCCTATGAGGAAGGGGTTGCATTCCAGAGGAGTAAAAGGCAATTCAGCCCAAATATGACTGTGTGAGAGACAGAGAGTGAAGACAGCCCCTCCTCAATAGTTGACAGAGTATATTGTAATGTAGATGAAGAAAGTAGGGTCTTCAGCCTGGCAAGTCTTTGTCTATAGGTATGAAACAATAAAGAACTCAGAATAATTATCATGTATTATTCTTGGTTTTGGGCCTGACACAGCTGAATGTTTAATGTTCTTCAGTGATTGGTAGCATTTTTATCTATTTCTTCAATTATTTAAAAAGTGTGTTATTGCAAGTGCTTATTTAATTTATAAGCCTCTTTAACATAGACCAATTCTGTAAATTCACAGGGGACTATTAAATGCTAATCAATCATAAATTAAGAGAAACTAGGAAATATAATTAGTATACTTTTAGTTCTATGGATGCCCTGCTGCAAAGAAACGTATCCCAGAGGATCACGTCAGGAAATTCAGTCATAATATCTTTCTTTTGCTTGAAGTTGTCACTACAAGAAAATCCTTTTCTTCTGCTCAAAAAGTTTCAGAAGCCAATACACTTGTATAGTGTATGGCATGGTATGGGAAGGAAAGGCAAGAAAAAGCTTTTGTTTATTCATTTTTAATTGAGTTTCTGAATTTATTCATCCTCATTATTTTTGACCAAGACACCGTTTTCAAAGCTTAACAACAAATGTTATTATAGTTAACAAGCAATCGTAATCTCAGTTTCCACTGACACTTAATACCGACTGAGAGAGGAAGTAAATAATATATTATAGGACCTTAAATTGAGAACTGTTATTTAAAGTAAGACGTGACTTGATACTACATAGTAAACTCTGAGATTTAAAAAAAATGAAGCAGCGAGAATGGGAAAAATCCCTCAAATAACATCCAGGAGAAAGGCAATAACACACTTGAGAACAATAATTTTGCTAAATAGCAGAAAATGATGGTAGTCAGGAAGTTTGATAAGGTCACACAGAGCAATACAATGAAAACAGTAAGATATCAACCTTCCTGTTGTGAACCACAGAAATCTCTGCATTGTTCCAAAGAAACTTGGAGTAGAAAATGGCATATGGCACTGGTTATCTCAGCATGAATGTTCATAAATTGGAAGAAATTATTTTCAGCCTATGCTCATCAGATGGCCTTCAGAATGGCTGTCTTTTGCCAACTGAACATTACAATCATATTTGTTTGAACATCTTCTCCTATGCTCTAACAGCTGAAAAAAGTTTCTCATTTGGCTAGTTAAAAAAGATAAAGGGGAAAATAATTATTTTATTGTAAGTGGGACACTACAAATGCTTTATATATATAAATATATATAAAATTTTATATATATATAAAATTTCCCATTCATATCTGAAATATCTCGTGTCCATGGTGAAGAATATTTTTGTTTTTAACAATGTTTTTTTATATCGATTGTTATGAGCTGCCTAGAATCATAGCATGACATTATGTCAGCAATCTTCTTCCCTCCTTTTGTGTCCCCCCCCAAAAAAAAACCACTGCTTCCTCTGTCTGGACAATACAATAGAGGACAAACTCCAGATATCCTAGCTTGATTTGTTTTGCTACAATACAGATAACTTTTTGTTTTCAGAAATTCTCCCAAACAAGCCCAAAGGAGAAGATACGGTTTTGAGAGTTCAGTTCAGCAAAGCATAACTCTATTTGCAACACTTTCAAATAAATTTGGTCAATAAACACACTGAATTGCTTGAATTTTCAATCTCATTCGCCAAACATACCTTTATAAACAAATCACTCTATACTGTATATGTCATGATTTTATAAATAAATTCAAGTCCTTTTATAGTTCAACAAATAGATTTATATCTGAAATACACATTCAATTCTCCAAGCATTTCTGCTTTTTTACGTATTTTCTATATACATTTTATATTTCTATTCCTAGAAATATACACAAGTGACATCATGGTATTTTAGATGTTAGAAAATTATTGCCTATTGGTCTGGAGGCAGCAGATTTTCTGATTTTCCAGAATTCACTGCAGTGTGAAGTTGGGCCAATGATCACCTTATTTCTAAAATAAATAACCACAAACGTGTTGTCCTCCTGATTGTGCCTATTTATTTGTAAAAAGTTATTGATTCTATGGGAGCAAATGAAGCTTTTTGTTCTCTAAAGATTTTAAAAAATGGGAGAATATTCTCAATTAAAAGAACACCGTGAGAAGAAATCAGTTCAGAATTGAGATCCAGTTTTTTCCTTTTCCACACAAGATCAGCCCAAAGTTTACCTGCAATTTATTGATTTTTTTTGCATTCACAAAAATGAGCTGCTCAGGAGATATTACTTTGGCTGCGTAATATTAAGATACTGCTTTTATTAAGGGGTTGCATTTTCTTTCCTATCACAAATTCTGTAATGGGTTATAATGGCGATCTTGGGGAACAGAAAGAAGAGTTGCAGCCAAGACAACAGTCAGACAAAAACAAAAATTGAGTCCAAGGCAGAAATGTAATTTGAAAATGTGTCTTAGCCTTGACCTTCCCAATTTTTATGAAAATAAAGGAAGGAAGGCACTTGCGATATTGATGTCAGCCTCTCCAAGGTAGACCAGTTTAGAAAACCAAAGTGAATAATGTTAATGCTACTTTAATTATAACATTATATCAATCAAATCTTGCAAGTCTGGATATGCTTCCCTCCCTTCAAGGCATGTTGAATAACAATTTTCAGCTAATATCATTGCAAAAGCTTGTAACTATAATATAATTAACTCCCCATGATGTTATCCAATGCCAGCAAGAAGTTGAATGGGTCTTGACCTACAATTTATGCCATTTTTTTAAAAATCTAGGGCCTAGGCTGCCTATCTTGAAGAATCATCCCACTATTTGATTGTTTGGTGTAGTATCCGTAAAACTGCTCATGATTTACTTCAGAAAAATCCTGCCAATTTGCTTCACAGATTCTTCTAGGCCCATGATGGCGAACCTATGGCACACGTACCACAGGTGGCATGCAGAGCCATTTGTCAAGGCACATGAGGCGTTGCCCTGTCAGCTGGCCAGTGCACATGCGTGTGCTCGCCAGCTGACTTCAGCCTTCTTTTGAGGACTTCCAGTTTGGTGGTACGGCGTTTTTTGCCCTCCAGAGCCTTCATGAGGCTTCTCTGAAGGCTCAAGAGGGCAAAACCCGGCCCTACGAGCAAACTTCTGGTTTGTCTGCAGTTCCATTTTTCACCCTCCGGAGCCTTCAGGGAAGCTCCTGAGGTCTCCAGAGGGCATCGGGCAGTGACGTGGGTGAGGTTTATACCTGGTGAGGCTCAGCTGGGCATCATTTTGCGAAGCAGCTCAGCAGGGCAGCGGTCGGCCTCGGCAGGGGGGGGATTTGCATCGCGGGAACAGCCAAGCGCCCAGGTCTGCAGCAAAGGCGCTTGGCGGCTCCCGCGATGCAAAGTGCCCCACCGCCCCCGATGCCACCACCCGCAGCGGCTGCTTTAAGCGCTGCCTTGTCTTGCAGCCGGGGCCGCTCCGGGCTGCCAGCCGCTGGCACGCACTCCTGCAAGAGCCTCTGTGCAGTGCCGGGAGGCCGCGGAGAAGCTTTGCTCCACTTCTCACCCAGCCTTCCCCCAGAGGCGATCCTGGACTTCCAGCGGCGGAGCCTGGAGAAGCAGCGGCCGCAGGCCGGGGCAGCGGGCGGGCGGCATCGGGGGCGGTGGCGCACTTTGCATCGCGGGAGCCGCCAAGCGCCCAGGTCTGCAGCAAAGAGCGAGCCTCCTCCTTCTTTCCCACTCCTCTCTCCTCTGAAGCACGCCCTCCGAAATAACCCGCCCAACGTAAGCGTGCTCAAGAAGACATGATTCGCTGCTTCCAGATCAGGAGGCGAGAGAATTAGTGCCTCTTTTGCATCTGAACTTTTTTGCCTTTTAACTCTTTCTTAACTTTTAGAAGGCGAAAAATTTCTTATGGAAAGGAGGCCCCGAGTTCTCTCGCCTCCTGCTTTGGTTAACACTAAGCAGACACCAAGCCACTGTGACCTGGAATCTGGTAGCAACTATCTTGGCTTTAATTATTTTAAAAAATATATTTAAATTTCTTTCTTTTTCCTGAGGAGACTGGTGAGGCTCTGCCACCCTTGCCTCTAGTGACTGCACGTCTCTGGCATCGGGGCATCGTCGTCAGGGGAGGCTGTTTTTGCCCTCTCTCCTAGAAAGTCTCCAGCGCCTGGGGAGAGCAAAAACCGGTGCCAAAAGCGTGTGTGTGTGTGTGTCGCTGGTCACGTGCACATTTGTGCGTGGGGTGGTGTTGTTGCACACATAGCATTATGGGTGTGGCACGCCTATGCACGACCCCCCCTGTCCTCCCCCCGCTTTTGGCATGGGAGCCAAAAAAGATTCACCATCACTGTTCTAGGCAAACCATGGGCATAACTGCATGCAAAAACTATCACCTTCTTCTAATTTTATGCATCAGGGCTGCAGATAAAAATACATTTTTTGATCTCATCAATGAAATCAACAAGGAATAAGTAGTATAGGATCAATCAATAAAACTCAATCTGCAACATTCAGTGTATCAGCTCTCAAAATATTTTGATTCCCTTCCCTTCTGACTAAATGCTTAGGACCAGAAGACATGACATTTTAGCTGTTTATTGGGGATTTATTAGGGATAGAGGGATCCAGTGGCTCAATTGCTAAGACTCTGAAGTTGTCGATCAGAAAGGTCAGCAGTTCAAATCCCTAGTGCTGCATAACAGATTGATCTCCCATTACTTGGCCCAGCTTCTGCTAAACTAGCAGTTTGAAAGCATGTAAAAATGCAAGTAGAAAAATAAGGACCACTTTGGTGGGAAGGTAACAGCATTCCATGTGCCTTTGGCATTTAGTCATGCCGGCCACATGACCACAGAGACAACTTCAGACAGCGCTGGCTCTTCGGCTTAGCACATATGTGCAAGGGGAACCTTTACTTTTACCTTAGGGATGTATGATTCACCCCTGTTCTGTTTCCTACATAACTCATCTTCCATGAGTTTTTCTATGATTCAGTCATAAAAGCAGCACGGGAAGTTTAGGAAGAGGTTAAGCATTCCCAATACCTCATAGGTGACTCCACTGTCAGTGCCAGCATCCCATGGGATCATGTCCTGAATCACCTTCTGGACCCATCCGCAATCCTTAGTGCATAGATCTTCAGCTGAAAGCCCTACATTCCAGTCAGGGCTGGGGCCTAGCATGGTAAGGAAAGACATAAGGTGGCGTGTTCTGTCCACAGAAAATTCAGCAGAGGGAGCTGCTCTCCTAAAAGTAAAGACAAAAAAAAAAATGAAGACTAAAGTAAAGATTGCAACTTGAGAATCACAAGCATGTCTGCAGAATAAAATAAGGACAGGAAAACCCAGACGCAGCTGTAAGCTACTGAAGCACTGCTGTGGAGAGAATCAAACCTCAATTAACATAGTGCTTCCTACAGGGTGCATTTAGGAGCTCAGCTTTATAAAACAGATTTAATGTAAAAAAATGTTTTTATGGAGCACTATTTTTTTACATTGATGAGTTTGTTCAGGCTTTAACAAGAGTCAGGGAAAGTGTCTGAGATATACTCTCGTACCTCCACCTTCCTGTCCTGACAGGCGGCTTTGGAAGAGAAGTAATAATTATACATGGCTTAACTTGGTTACAATGCTTTACACATATTTCTGTTGCCTATTGGTAGAAGGCTCCTGATGACTCAAATCATAGGATAGGAAGAGTATTCTTGCAGATTTTAAAGGGAGCTTAGAAATGAAAGTCAGGTCCCTCTCAGTGTTCCATGTCAAGTATTTATGCTTAATGAAATCATTTTACCCCATTGCTGTATTTCTTTCACAATTTTATTCTGACTTGACTTGCAAAGAAAATATAAGAAATTATTATCTAATGCTTATGGCAAAACACTGTTTTAAGATTCAGGCAACGCTGCTGATGCATTCTTAAGGCATAGCATCTGGATGAACTTATCTGGGCTTCATCTTAAACACCGAAGCTGGCAGAATAGTCAAAACAACTGTTAGTTGGATTTTAATGCTCAAGCATGTGTGAGATTTATAGCAAAAGGAAAAAAAGATGCAGCCAAGCATTGTGCAAATTTCTGCCAAAATAAATTCACGGTGATAAGCAGTACGCCCTGATTTTTGGGAACTTGCCAAAGATTCCTTTAATGGAGGATATGTTGCCATATGAAATCAATGATGCTCTTTCAATAAATCTCCAAAGGTCTTCAGTGATTGACAGGCCATTTATCTGAGGATGAAGCATCCGTGCTGTGAACAAAACTAGTGCTTTAAAAATTTGCTGCCTATGCTAAATTATGCACAAACAGAGCCTGATGCTACTGAAGCATCCTATTCTTGGCAACCATGTCACTGACATCTGGCATCTGTTTTACTTTCCAGGAAGCCCAGATAGGTTGTTCCAATCTGAGAACAAAAATGAAGGCCAAAAAGATAGGGTTTAAGAATGGACTGGACCTTTACAAACTGTTGCAACTTTACTATCTTAATGATGCCGCAAGGAGACAGAGCAGGCATCAGTTTGGAACTACAGCCTGGACAATTTCTCATTATTTGCCAGACGTTGCAGCATCAGAATCCCTGGAAAGTTTGTTATCTTCCTAAATTCTCCACCCTGAGAAATGAAAATTACCCATCAAGGTCCCTATATGATTGCATGGGCCTTGTAGGTCACGGTAATTTCTCAGAATGGAAAGGAACTGCAGGGAACAGAACAGTTACGCTCACATTCTTTAAAAACAGTTTATGTGAGAAACAGAAAAGCACACCTGGATCGGAACAAAACCTTGTCAAATCCTCTTTATTTTGCCATTGCAATTCTTGATATGAGGAAGATACCCTGACTTATAAGTTTTCTGGAGAGATGTGACCTCCTTTTTAATCTTTTATTGAAATAAACTCTTCTTGTCGTCAATCTTTTCAGTGTTCTACTCTAGCTATGAAGTTAAAGTCATTTTAGATGCCTTCTCCATTTTGTTCTCCATCTCAAGGTAACCCAAATACTATCCCTAAGGGAGAAAATATTTTCCCAGAACTAAAACAGAGCAGGGGCCACCCATAGTGATTCTGTGCTAGAGTTTGCCTCAAACAGTATTTCTCTTTTGGTTCAATTCCATGCCTTTTTTTCTGTACACAACCTGACTTCATCCTTAGTGTATCCTTCCTGATCTTCTTAAAGCCCCTGTTCTGGAGAGCAACAAAAGAGAGAAAAAGAGGGTAGGATGATATGAACTTTTGTGTGAAAGGAAAGGAATCTGGGTATGAAAGTATATCAAATAACTTGGTAGATGAAGAGCCAGATAGTGAATTCTATTATTCTTCTGTATCTGACAGCTTACAATTAAATGCAGCTAAAACTGAAAACTGGTTCTTCCAGTTGTAATGCTGCATTTGGCTAGCTTGCGGATTTATATATTTATAAATAACATAGATGAGCCATCCTACAGCTGGTCATTCTCAGAGTGAGATATGGTAAAATACTTATATCAAATAAGTGTAGTTGTTTTCCCCCCGCTTGAGTGGGTTGATCAAATACCAGAACCTTTAAAAGAAAAAAATCCCGGAACTCACATTCTATCTTTGTTAAGGGAATATCAATTTTGTCTTTTGTCTTCATCTGAGACTTCCTAGGTGAAAATTTGTTAACACTGTGAGCCCACGCTTGCAAGATGGATAAGGCATCATAAATGCTGCCGATGAAAAGACTTCTTCTGTCATCTCATCTATCACCTGGCCCCCCTTGATAAGATGGCTCTTTGCTTTGTAGTGATGCAGCAGTCTAATTCTAATATCTCAAGCCATTAGTGTGCTTTCCTTGAACAAACATCTTGCTCCACGAAGAATATCTTGACAGATTGAGGAGCACCAAGCGAACTAAATGCTAAAGCTTTGAACATTTAGCAGGCTTGGGGTTTCAACTGCAGAGATCAATTTTAGGAAGGCTGCAAAGGAGCAAACGCCAACTGAAATCAATCACGCTTGCTATAGAGTCATCACACCTCCACAATATCCGCAATACTTCTGGAATATGTTTCTGAAGCTAATAGACATTTTTCAGGTGCAATGTGGAAGGGAGTACAACCATTAAAGGTTTGCTTCAGAGTATGATCAGGTTTATCAATCCGTCTCTTGATACAATAGAATGGTCATTTGTAGCCTGTGGCTTTTTTGTGGATTTTAGGACCCCACAAATTCTTAACAGCAGCAGCAACAACAAATAGCAATGATAACATTTTCACTGATTTGCAGCTCCACTAGTGACTTAATTATATTATTGCCCTGCCCATTGCAAGACTTAAGTGTCAAAAAATAAAGTTCAGCTCCTTGTATCACAACTTAGAGCAGTGATTGCTAAACTTTTTGGTATCAAGTGCCGAAAGCGCATGTGTGCGCACCCATAATGCAATGTGTGTGTGACTCCCCATGTGTCCTGCCCCTATGCATGTGGGTGTAACCCCCCGCATGCACCCCACTCCCCATGCATGCACACACCCCTCATGTGCACCCTGCATCCCGGCACATGCACTCCCCCATGCCCCCCCAAGCTGGCTGGTGGTAGGCACACAAGCATATGCGGCGGAACTGAGCTGGGGCAACAGCTCTCTGCCCGTACAGAGAGCTCTGTGTGCCACCTGTGGCACGCGTGCCATAGGTTCGCCATCACGGACATAGAGGTTGCTCAAAAAATGAAGACAAATCTATAGGAGAAACTGTCACCAGTAAATGCTCAGAACCAAGGTCTAATATCAGCAGAAAGAAAGGAATAAGAATTGCTCCAGTCAAAAAGGCCGACTGTGAATCTCTTGTGCTAAAGAGTTTTGGCTGGCAGAATTCAGGAGAGGAGACTTTTCTGTGATGGCCTCAGCCCTTTGTAATATTCTCCTGCCAGAGGTGAGGGTGGCCCCAGTGGTGGGTTTCAAAACTTGTTCGAACCTACTCTGTGGGTGTGGTCTCCTTTGTGGGAGTGGCTTGCCGCCCATGTGACCAGATATGAAGATGCCGACGACACTTGTCAGAACCACCTTAAATTACTTCACACACAGCACTGGCATGCATAAGAATATGATGTAAACTTGTTTTTTAAAAGGCATCTTTGGCTTGCGTTAAAACAACTTCAACACACGCAATGTTCTGATTGCACCACAAACACAGTAGTCATCCTTACCTTTCACAGAGGCACTGAGTTTTATAAATATGAGCATGATAGTGTAGAATAATCATATCCAAGGACCAGTGGTGGGTTTCAAAAATTTTCGGAACCTCTTCTGTAGGTGTGGCCTGCTTTCCGGGTCCACTAGTGGAACCTCTTCTAATCGGTTCGGTAGATTTGACAAACTGGTTCTACCGAATAGGTGCGAACTGGTAGGAACCCACCTCTGGGTGGCCCCCATACTCCAGGCCTTCCCGAAGAGCTGAAACCTCCATCTGCCAGGTAGCCTGGGCCCCTGATAGGACACTTTATTTTGGGAGTGACTAATGGGTTAGGAATAAGATCCCCACCTCATCTCATCTTTCCTCTTAGTTTTTAGTTTTTATTTAATCTTTCTAATTGTAATTGTTTTGTATTACCTTTTTAAAGACAATTTTATCATTTTATAAGCCATCTAGCATCACTGCAACAGGGAAATGGGCAGCATATAAATTTAATTAATAAATAGCCTTTTGCAAGTGTAATGCCTCCAGTGTAAGCTGCTTTTAATCAATCTTTAACCCCACACGATATCAGCATTGCCAAGTGAATACTGAAGACAACTGAGAGGCATAAAATCTGCACATCTACAACGAAGATATCCTAGAAATAAAATTCTGTTCAGGAATCAGTATTGCTTTTGAGGAGATGTTGCTTTTGAGTAGACTTGAAAAACTTTTCATTGGTAACTTGGATCATGGAAGAATGTTTTCACTGTAATTTTTTGTACTTCACTTCTTGAATTACTATATCATATCCTCAACCCAAATTCTTGGATCTAAAGTCAGTTTGGATATTTGGAAGTTTAATTTTACTGATTCTTGGGCTATTTTCTAGCTCAGTTCTCTGTTCCATATCTGGCTGCTTTTTATTTAGTGGAAGGAAATATTTAAGCTTAGGAAATCTCATCTGTTGCTATTGATTCAGGTTCCTCAGTATACCTAGTATGTGAAATATTATATAATCATCTTCCTATTTATTACTTTTCAGTTTGAATTTTTGCTTCCCCCCACCTGGTTTCTTGGGCACTGGACTTACCAGGAAACAAAAGGAACCAATCATGTCACATAGCAATTATGGACATGCTGCCATTTTAATCCCCTGATCATTCATCTTTGTGCCACTATTAAATTAAGGGACATAAGGTTTCATTTTAAAATTGCAGGAATATAAAAACCTGTACTACCATACCTTCCTCCTGTAATTTGCAACATGCTCTTTTTAAAAAAAGGATATTGATGACATTGTTACTATGAATGCATACAGGGCTGATAAATAAATCCTACCAAATTTAATGAAGGATATTCATAACTAGTGTAAATAAGATTGCAGAATTAAACCAAAGAAGAAATAGAAGAAATATCATTTTATGGGGGGGGGGGGCACATCCCTACTATTTTTTGTTTTTGTTACGAAATGCCATTCAAATGCCATTCAAATGCCATTCAAAGCAGAAGAAGTGAGTTCCATGGAAACAAAATGCAACAACCACTTTAAGAAGCTACCTTTAATGGTGATATATTAAAAGCAATTAAATGATATTGAAGTATAGTTGTATTTTAGTGAGTATGGGATAAGCCTCTGACATGATTTCTAGTGACAATAAGCTAAAAATATTTGAACAGACTTATGGGCAACCTAACTACATCAGCTTTCTCCCAGGTTGGCACAATGGCTCTTTCACATTGTATTAGGGCCAGCAATAAAATCATAACCATCTTTCTTTCTAAATGAAGTAATTTACTAAAATTATGAATACAGTATGCATATTTTCATTTTTTTGAAATATATAGAATCAGGAAATGATAACTTCATATTGACTAATTTTTTTTGGTCATTGCATTCCTTTTTTCAGGAGTTCAATTCTGAACGGCTCAAGGTTGACTTTCAGTAAAATGAGGACCTAGATTGTTGGTCAGCAATATACTGATTCTGTAAACTGCTTAGAGATGGCTCTAAAGCATTATGAAGCAGTATATAAGTCTACGTGCTACTGCTATTACCATAGTTTGAGACCTCTAGTTTCATGTGATTTTAAAATCCCATTTTGGGCCCATCTTTGCTGAAAATTGGTGGCAGTTTCTTTAGTTTGGAAAGATACAAAACTCTATTGTAATTTAGCATCATTTAAAAAAATATCTCTAAATACTCAAATATCTGTCTCTAGCCACTTTTACTTCCACCATGCTTACTATGATCAGCACCTACAAATTGTTAAGTGCAACGCACTGGCCAGCCACTTAGCAAAATAAAAACACATTATATTTTAAAGAGTCACTTTGGACAGCAAAATGGGTGGCAAATAAATTTAATAAATAAATATTTTGCTCTAGCATAATAGAGACATAGATACCTAAGAATAAACCTCAACAAACTCAACAATTTCACCTGGCCAACTGGATGACTATTCTGACTATATGTGGAAGTACCTAAATGATTGTAGTAGGTTTGTCTTCTGCTTTGATAGCCTAATTATTCCCTAAAATAATTAGGTGTTGTAAAATAGATGGTAGACATTCCGTTCCTTATCATGTTTATTATAGCAAAAGAACTAAGAACAGCCCTTTCCATCTGTTGCACTTCATATAAATGTGGACTCCAATTTGCAAAAGTTCAAATCAAGGAAGGCACAGAGAACACGATATTACATGTGGATCTGTGCCATTTCCCGTCTTATGAATGTAGAGCCTTTCCATTTCTTTTTTTATGAAATGTAGGCAGGTGTTTTTCTCTACAATTTCCCAGTGTTTCCATATAGTATGAGATAAAAGAAACATCTGCACACAAATGATTTCAGATCGTTCATGCTGGGGACAAAGTCTGCGACAGGACAATGGTTCTCAGATCAGCGATGTTGACAGAGAACTGGTGAGAATAGCAGGAGGAAAATGATGGTGTGCTAAAAGGATAATACTGAGTGCAAAGAGGGGGTGTTGAAAGAAATTTTTCAGGGTGCAGTAGTAAATCTGGGAGCAAAAGGTTTCTCCATGCAGATAGGCATGTATACGCATGGGCCCACAATACATAAATAGCCATTGTTCAGCTTGCATTTGACAGGAATGTAGCAAAAGAAAAAAAAGTAAGCTTAAGAATGATTGAATATGATGAAAAGAGAGGATTTATAGTATGTCTCCAGAGTAATATTATTGAATGCCAGCAGTATATTTAGATGCCTTCCATCCTGATACTCATTCCACACAAATATAGTGCCTTTTAACTGAAGCTCTCTGTATAGATAGCTTAGGTGAGTTTTGTTGAGATAATCCTTGGGATATTTGGAAAGTCTATTAGACTTTCTCCTGACTTACTGTGCTTTTCCTGCAACAGAAATATCAGATCCAGGTACTGTGGCAAGAAATGATTTTATTCTTCTATTTTTCTTTTCTTTGTGCAAAACAGAGGTCAAGGAAAGAGCTGGAATTCTTTTGCCAAGGAGAACAGATTTTACTCCCCACATCGTTTACAGTGTACAAAAGAAAATACAGTGTTTTTCCAATCAGGCTGAGCCAGACTCAGACTGCCATGGGCAATAGAGAGGAGGATAACGTTTCACTGAGGCCTATAGAACTGGTTTGAAATATGGTCAAAGCTAAAGGGTAAAAATAAGAGCATTTTGTTGTGTTTATTGGAAAAGTAGTTTGTAACAGCCCAGGGAAAAAATGAGAGCTAGTTCTTAGACTGGGTTTTGTTTTTGTTTTTTAAAAAAATCCTTCATAGTTTTTCTAAAAAGTTCAACAGGTGCAACCTATCTTTCCTTCACAAAAGAAACTTGCCCCTTCTTGTTTAAAAAGAAAAATCAGAAACTTTATACCCAAATTTACCCATACTGCATATAGACTTCTCATTTGAAAGTAGAACTCTTGCCAAATTATGTTGCTACTTCTTAAGAAATCTTACTGGTCAGACCCCCAAGAGAGTTGTTCCTTGGACAGCTTCTCCTTCAGGTTGCTACAAGAGAAGTAATTATGTTAATTGGGTTCTTTCCGGGACTACTGTATTCTCCCAGGAGTCATCCAGATATGAACTTGAGGATCAAAAATGTCCCCTCTTCCAGGCAGAGATCATCTATTTCTTTTTTTAATGTTATTTGGTTGGCAGAACTTTCTGTTATGAAGTCAAATGTGCCCAGGCAAAATGTAGCTATTTTTTAATCTTAATTAATGAATGTTTGGATAAGCAATTTGCTTTACTTTGATTACAACTAGGTATAAAATCTTTAAGACATAGAGGTACTGCTTTGGGTGCTACTGTAGACCATCTGTATTATACTGATACATGTCTGCATATGGAACAAATATCTACGGGGTAAATAATTAAACTAAACTGTGTTGCCTCAGACACCAGGACAGTGTTGGGGGAGAGCTTTACATTGTGATTCTCTGAATCAGGCTTTCACAAATCTCTGTTGTGAACTTGGAAGACATGTGGGTACATTTCTTGAGACATTTGTTTACATAACTCATCTGCATGTATCAAAATGACACTGGCCATTTGTCAAAATGTGGAATGGTAATCCCCCATAGCCACCTACTTCTTATCTTCCTTCTGGTTTCTCTTACCCATTTCCCCAAGAAGTCAGAAAGAGGGCACACATTGGTGATGTTAGAAATGCTTCTCTGGAAACCTAGTGCTATTCTCTAAATGTCCAAGATGCCTAAAGCAAGAGACAAATCTTTCCAAAGTTCTTGAGTCCTATCTAAACAGCTAGATATTACAAAAAGGAGCCCAGACCATTATTGTGACTTGTTTTAAAATTTAAAAATGTGAATGAAAAGTCTATGAGAAACAAACGATATCTGTGCCCATTTGTGCTCTGAAAAATCTTCAATTTCCCTCTCCTCTCATCAAAATGACTGCATTTGTGACACCAAAGGGGGCAGACAAATGCAGATCTTAGAAGCAAGCTTTTCAGGGGTCTCTCTCTCTTTCTCTCTCTGTGTGTGTATGTGAAGAGTGTAATGTCAATTTCAATCTTTATTATTTTTAACAAAACAAAAATCATGCTATCAAATGCTAGCAAGAAAATCTTGGGGCTCACCAATGGAGAGATGGTTCTACATGTGGTTTGGGAATCAAAGTTGCTCCTGCTTTAAAGGGCAAAGCTATATTATTTTATCATAAGCTCTTTTACTTTCAGCAATCATAAACTTTTATACTTACACCCAAGACTGCTATTCACCCTGGGGAACAACTGCATCTAAGCTACTGAAGCAAGATAGGCATTTTATTTGAGTTACCTTGAGTACCTTAATTTTGTGTACTGCAATATGTAGTGTAATGGAAATAGAAGTAGTCTTTTCATTGTAGCCTTAACCTGCATGATTACATAACAAAACTGGCATAAAATATCTCAGGAGAAAGAGACCAAACTGTAGATCTCTAATTGCTCTCAAAACTATGACAAAGTGGAGATTACTGTTGTAAATTAAAGAAAGCAAATTAAGGAAAAGAATTCAGAAAGGCATTCAAAATAAAGGCAATAGAGATAAAGGCACAATACACTATATCCATAAGATTTACATTGTTTATGATTATTACAATCAATAGAGACAGAGAAAAGTAATTAGCTGTGGCCACAATCACTAAGTCAATAAACAGTATGAGGATTATGAAATATACTTGAAGAAGAAAGCAAGGAATAGTGCAGTTCAGTGTCTCAAGACCCTGAAATATCTCAATATAATGACTTACTGGCTGTTGGAAAGGAAAATGACTGAACTTTAAAGAGAATGAAGGCTTCATTGCTTCACTCTCTACATGTTGCCACCAAGCTCCACAGCTCTATTAATGGGACAAAACAAAGATCATTTCCTACACTTCAAATGATAGGAAAGTGGGCTTTCAGTATTGATGATGGGCATTACTTTGATAACTTGAACACATAAGGAATAATCTATATTGGAGGTCCAAGACAGCAAAGTAGTACAAGCATAAAGGCAGTGACGTGCGGTGAGATTTATAGCTGGTGAGGCACTGACACAGGGGTTTGAAATTTTTTTAGACTTGTGGACTTCAACTCCCAGAATTCCACAGCCAGGCACAGCCAGTTCTGATTTAAAGTGACAGCATTTTTCCCGCTTGCGAAATAAGTTTTCCTTCATTCTTTTTCTTCTCCCTCCCCCTCCTTCCTCCCTCTCTCCCCCCTCTCTCAAACAGACACACACACACAGAGAAGTTGGATCCCTCTCTCACTCACTCTCTCTCAAACAAACACAAACACAGAAGTTGGATTGGATATATTTTCCAATGTCTTGAAAGCAGCTTCTCTGCCATAACCCCCCACCATTCCCCTGCTGCCTTCCGATCCGAGCCTTTGATTGCAGGTGGAGCCACGTTGCCTTTTCAAACTTGTAATCAGTGAAGCTGGGCTTATATACTTTTATCCAGCTCCCCCCCTCTCTCTCTCTCTCTCTCTCTCTCTCTCTCTCTCTCTCTGTGTGTGTGTGTGTTTGAAAAGGCAACAGGGCTCTGCATGCAATCAAACTTTTTGAATTCCTCCCCCCTCCCCACACACCACCTTTTCCAGCTGTTTCAGAGAGGATTTCAACTCTGCTCTTGCCTGCCATCATGAAAAGAAAAGAAAATGTAAAAGGAGAAAGGCAAGAGCTCTGAGGTCAGACTGAGCTAGTTGCTCCCAGAGAGCTCTAAAAAGCCTCTAAAAAATGCCCTCTACAGGAGGTGAGAGAACCACGTGCCTCCTTTGCATAAGGATTTTTTTGCCTTTTAACCCTTGCTTAACTCTGCTCAAGTAATTATAAAGATAGAGTAAAGAAGGCACGTGGTTCTCTCGCCTCTTCCTGCAGTTAAGCACTAAGCAGAGTCATCCACTGTGACTCTGGCAGCAACTACCTCAGCCTTTTTCCTTTTAAATTTCTTTTTCTTTTTCATGATGACAGTGGTGAGGCCCTGCCTCCCCTGACTTCACGTCCTTGCCTTGCATAAAGGAGTTTCAGTTCTGGAACTATGGGTTAGGAATCAGAACAGGGAAATTACATGATGAATAAGTTGCAATGAAAGAAAATGTGGGATTGATTGTGGGATTGTGACCGAGAGATTATCCAGGGTTGGATCTGCAATGATAAAATATGGTTCTTAGGAACCATATTTAGAGCCGAGGTGGCGCAGTGGTTAAATGCAGCACTGCAGGCTACTTCAGCTGACTACAGTTCTGCAGTTCGGCTGTTCAAATCTCACCGGCTCAGGGTTGACTCAGCCTTCCATCCTTCCGAGGTGGGTAAAATGAGGACCCAGATTGTTGTTGGGGGCAATATGCTGACTCTGTAAACCGCTTAGAGAGGGCTGAAAGCCCTATGAAGCGGTATATAAGTCTAACTGCTGCTATTTCTGAGATGAATATGAGGTTGATATTTTCCATTAAGGTTTTAAGACAACTAATTTACTGTTGCCCTCATGAATCTTTGACTAAAAATGTATGGAAGACATCTGTATTTATTTGGAATAAAGTTCAATTTATTTAACTCTACCACTACTG
Organism: Thamnophis elegans; assembly: GCF_009769535.1. Classification (NCBI taxonomy): domain Eukaryota; kingdom Metazoa; phylum Chordata; class Lepidosauria; order Squamata; family Natricidae; genus Thamnophis; species Thamnophis elegans. The sequence continues at coordinate 90,165,353 of NC_045541.1, forward strand.
CTTGGACCTGGTTTTTAAAGCTATGTTCCTAAAAAAGGGGAAGTAATACTGAGTCTTGGCCTTCTTGCAATCTTGCAATAGATTGCACAAGTTAATTATGCCCTAAAAGCAGGCTTTCCATTTTCTGTCCTCATCTGTTATTTTGCCAGTTTGATTTTTATATATTTGTCAAGGCCTCCATTATTAACTAACTGTAGGAGTGTATCTGAAGGAGTGTGATCTATAACACATTTATTAATCTCTTTTCTCCATCTCCATTCTAGGATCATGGGTATCAGAATGACTAGCTGGGTACAGAAAATGATTAATGGCTCCTTGATGGATTAGTCCTGATTGTCTTGAAGACAGTCATGAAATTGGTTCATAAGCCCTTTGTGAATTTGGATAATTATACAAATTATATACTTTCCCCCTTTAGAGGCAAGATACTTGAATAGATGACCATGCAACTCTAAACATTCCTAGATAACATGATGAGTTTTTCCCATGTATTGCACTGTAACAGGCACTATTGATGACCTTCCCCAATATTCTTCAGAAGATGTTGTCTGGCTAAAGGTAAAATGAGCAGGAAATGGGTCTTTTTTGCTATGACAGGTAATTTGGTATTTGTCTTTTCTGCCATAAGGAAGACCTTATTTTAGCCAGTTAGACCTTTCAGGATTTTTTTATTGGGGCTTTCTATTACAGAACCTAAAGACAAGATGTTATTTTCCATGTATAATTTACATAAAATAGCAGTAGCACTTATACACTGCTTCACAGTGCTTTACAGCACTCTCAAAGAGGTTTACAAAGTCAGCATATTGCCACCAACAATCTGGGTCCTCATTTTAGCCACCTCAAAAGGGTGGAAGGCTGAGTCCACCTTGAACAGGTTAGAATTGAACCTCTGAGCTGCTGGCAGCAGCAGTCAGCAGAAGTGACCTGCAGAACTGCATTCTAACCACTGCGCCACCACATCTCTTAAACAAGAGTGCAGCCTCACCATTTAATGAATGCCCTCTGATAATGAATACCTTCTTGTCCTCATTCATCATTACATTTAACAGAGCATCCATGGATGTGTAGAACCTCATACTGTAAGTTTCTGAAATTAGCAGTGAAAAATGCCTGACACTTTGTCCCTTAAAATATGGAAATTCATCACTCAGCACCCAAAATCAGACAGCCAATTGCTAGGACAATTATGCCAAGGTGTAGATATAATAATTAGCTACAAGGGAATACCATTCAGAAAGGATGTTCTCTCTTTCACAGGTTGCTTGCGTTGTCACCGGCGATGGAAACGACACTGCTTGTGGGAGAATCAAGACTGATAAAAGGGAATTAGGCCACAAATCTGGATTTCACAGATAACAAACATTGAAATGGTCTGCCTGGTCAACAAGTGCACAGAATGTTATTTTCTGACTGCTGTACTACTTGCTATAATATATAAAAAAGTGAGAGATAATAGAAGTAACCCCTGAAGCATTTCTTAAAGCTTTCAAGCAGCTTTCAATCTAAAGTGCAATATATTTTATAAACAGCAACAAGCCTACAATTGTATTTGCAGTCTTGTGTAAAATCTCTAGGGTTGCCAGACATCAGAGTGCTTCCTTAAAAAACCTAAAACACATCACTTCCTTTAATAAGTGTTTAAAAAGCCTATGAATACTTCTAATGTGCAATTTTTAAAGTTGGATGGCGGCCTAGCTGCATTTTAAGAGATCCATTTAAATCTTAGCAGGGTGCAATACATTTTCAAAACTGACACTGCAAGTGTCTACCAAAATATCCACAGTTAATTACAAGTAGTCCCCAACTTAGAACTTGTCACTTAGTTTGAAGTTACAATGGACCTATTTTGGGGGGCTACTTACAACCCAGAGTCCAAGTTCTAATGGTCAGGGCTCTTCTGCAATCAAACTTTGACATCAGGACTGCATTTATAGCCATTTGCAGCATCCTGCAGTCATACAATACAATAGCAGAGATGGAAGGGACCTTGGAGGTCTTCTAGTCCAACCCCATGCCTAGGCAGGAAACCCTATACCGTTCCAGACAAATAATGATGTCACCGCAATTTACAGCACTTATTTCCAGTTCTCAATAAAATCACACCATAGCAAATAATAGATTCACTTAAAAATTGCACTGTTTATTTTGCAACTGCCACAAAAAGGTGGTAAAATTGAATCAGTTTTTAGGCTCCACTGCAGTGGTAACTCAAGGACTACTGGTATGCATCTATCTGTATTTATATCAACTATATATGTGTACATCTGTACTGTTTATCTGGATGTGGAGGGGGGAAAACATTTTGGTTCCACAGAGAGGCTCTCATAGCTCTTTTTGACCATTCTTAAAAGCCGCTGTGTCACTTCCTGAAACTATGGCTATAACTCAACTCTGGGAAAGCACACATAGATTTAAGAAGTTGCCAATAGCCGCTCCAAGTCATTTTCTCTCTCTCTTTGAAATAGAAGATGGGCACAGTGATAAAGGATGTTAAGAGAGTTAGTGTTCACAGTCACAACACAATCATAAACCGATAGTTGTGGCGTTTGTGTGTTGAAAGGATAGGTGGAAAGAAGACATTCAAAAGATGAGGCTGAGTCCTTGTTCAAAGGTTTGAATACAGTATTGCTTCTATAGGTAACTGTTCTGACCCCCCACTCTGATCTTCAAATCATCCAGACACAGGCTTGGCTGTTTGCCACTCTTTAATCATGGAGTTATCGACTTCTTTGGCTGAAGGCCCAGACAAGACTCACATGCAAGAATAGTTGGCAGCAACCCAAAATCCAACAGACACAGATACAAGACAGACAGAGTATTTCAATACTGTTTCAAACGGTTGTGTCCCCTCCCAACTTCTCCACTTATATACTATCTTGGGAGGGGCCAGGCCACAACCACCTGGGCTTAATTATCGTCTCTGAGTCTGCTCTGGAGCTGCTGCTTCCGTTTCTCCGCCCTTTTTAATCTTGCGTCAGGGACAAACTGCCTTGAATCCTCCTCACTGCTCCATGTCTCAGGCGCTTCCTGGTGGCCAACCAGCCTCTCTGGTCCCTGCTCTGAGTCTGAACCCTGCCTAGGGTCCTCCACATCTTCCTGGCAGACTCATATGGTTCCTCGCTATCCGAGTCCATCAGCAGCTCAACTGGATCCTGCTGGGCCACAACAGGTAACACTTCTTGAAACATTGAAGTTTCTCAGATCCTTTGATTATGGCTTCTTTTTAGTAAATATTATTTATCTGAAATCCTTGGGTTTTTTGGTGAGGTTGCCTAAATGGTTCACTATTGCCTGTGGTATAGAGCAGATTGTAGGATTTGGATATGAGATGGAGTTATTTATTATATAGAAATTGCTGAATCACTTCACAAACCATACTATTTCAAAGATATCTAACATTCAATATTCATATTAAACATTCAATATTATATTTCAAATTAGCAATCATCTTTCTGGTCAGAAAGGCATTTTAATAGAAACTTTAATTACAGGGAATGGATTGCTTCATAACTTTGCAATTAAACTTTTTTTTCTTTGCCATGACAAGAAACATCCTTTAATAAATCTTTTCAGATTAGAACTTTTAATGCATTTTATTTCTGAAGCACTGACGCATCAACGCAAGCAATCATTGAGTTCTCCATGAATCCCATGGATTTAAAAAGAAGAATGGAGGTCTCGCACAATCTGGTGTGAGAGAAGTTCCCTGAGGATGAGTTCCAGCAGTAGTCTGAAAGCTTGGGTGACTAAACCTCTGGTCCGAGTGACTGACCCAGATTGGCTCCTGGAAACAGGTTTGTTCTTGACAGTAAGTCAGTTGTATATATGTTCACGTGGTGAATGATAAATGCTCTGTTATTTCTACAAAAAAAGATTTTGGTCTAGCATTTTTATAACTGGAATGGAAATTACAATGCTAAGATGGGAACTTGGCTGAAAAGAAAGTCCACTGTCTATTCTGCATAATAGTGGTGTTGTTGCTACCACATCTCTCACCATTTCCTTAGCAGTCACAAAAACCAAGATTGGACTGGCACGGGAGACTAGTTTCTCTTACGTGCACACTGTTTGGGCATTTATATCATGGTAATTAGCAGGTTGTATATGCGGAGATCAAAAAGTGAGTGATTTAAGTTGTACATATCAAATTCAAAGGGACATTCAACACCTTGCAGTAGGCCAGCAGGCATGTTAGGTTGCATTATGTATTTTAAAATAATTGCTAAATAGAATTTTATTCGTCTCTCTCTCTCTCTCCCTCCTTCCCTCCCTCCCTCCTTCCCTCCCTACACACACACACACACACACACACACACACACATCTTCATGAAGCACTTGTGATAAAATTAAGAGAAAAGTAAAAAATAATGCAACAGAATCACCTTTTTAACAATTATAAACTGCACATACACAGTGACCTTTACAAAGTTCAGAAATCTAGGATGAATGAATTGATGACTGTGTCTTCCCATAAGTTAGATAATGTAAAATCACAAACTATGAGGAGAAAAGAGAGAATGGTATAAGCTTTTCTTATTTTGAAGAGGAGAAGTTTCCTTCAAATAAAAAAGTCCTTCCTGCTCACAATTGTATCTCTCTCTCTTTCTCCCTCCCTCTCTCTCTCTCCCCTCTCCCTCCCTCCCCCCCTCTCATCATGTTGGCTTTGGCCCCCAAACACTAATAACTTTGTTGTTATATAGTTGTTTTGACATGTCAAGAAGAGGCAGAATCAGTATAATGGTAAAGTTCTTTGGAATAACAATCATTTGAGTGACTTCTTTTATTGGTCTAGCTAGGTCAGTGATGGTGAACCTTTTTCACCTCAGGTACCAAAAGCATGTGCGTGCATGCTATCGTGCTCACTCGTGTGCCCACCCCATAATTTAATACCCCCATGACCCCTGTGCATGCATGTGTGAAACCTCCCCTGCTGCCCCGCACATGCGCACACGGCTTTCTTGGAGCCGGGAGGGCAAAGACAGCCACCCCTGCCTCCCTGGAGGCCCTCCAGAGGCCAGAAATGGCCCATTTCCTGACTTCTGGTGGGACAGTAGGTCCGTTTCTCACCCTCCCCAGGCTCCAGAGGCTTTATAGGAGCCTGGGGAGGGCAAAAAAAGGCCCGTTATGCAAACAGGAAGTTTTGGAACAGACTTCCGGGTTGCCCTTGGGGGCGTTTTTCTCCCTCCAGAGGCTTCAGGAGGCTTCCCTGAAGCCTGTGGAGGGCAAAAATGGACAAAAATCAAGGCTGAAAATCAGCTGGCCAGTGCATGCATGCACTGAAGCTGATAGGGCAATGCCTTGTGTGCCCTCAGAAATGGCTCTGTGTGCCACCTGTGGCATGTGTGCCATAGGATTGCCATCACAGGTCTAGGTTCTTCTGTAGAAGAATGGTTAAACAATGTGATGGCTAAACTTATCAATTGTCATGATAGGCCTGTACAAGTAGTTGTACAAATAGAACTGCCCAGAACTGTTTCAAGATGGGCAGCTCTACAAATCTTTTAAGGAAACAAATAAAAGTACATATAACTATAGTCAAAACTATAAAACATATTGTAGAATATTAAAAACACTTTTAATATGGTATTTTATTTCTAACATTCATGGCTTTTCTTTAAGGATTTCAGATCTAAGATACATGTTTTAAGATGTCACAAGACATTTCTGTGTACTTCCTGCCACAAACTAACTTTACTTCAATCCTCAAAACTGTCACAATGGACAGAAGACCAGATGGGCAAAATATATTGAAATCACACAAATCATAAGAAGTTCTTCTTGACCATCAAGTCAGTGTTGGCATTGCATGAGTACCATTGGACTGAGATGAGTAGGATCAACTTCCCCATCTGGTCCATGCAATAATTCAGCCAAAATGGCACTTCTATCAACAATCAATCATTGCAAACAAAAGTAAGTTAGTTTCACAGATGCCAAATTAGAAATTAATTAGAATTTCTCTACTCAAGTTGGTAGACAGCTAAAGAATGATGATACAGAGTTGAGGAAAACAATATAATTCATTTTTGTCCCTCTTAGCCAAACCAAAAATAAAAGCTTCAGTAAATTTTCTTTTTGCAATCATACAGTAGATAATTTTGTTCTCACTCTCCTTTCATGCTTGAGACGTGCCTTTTGTTATGTAACACTGTTTCACACTCTATTGTTGATTACATTAAAGGAATCTTTCCATGCTAGACATATCCCAGTTATCTTTAGAATGATGTTAAAAGGGGTGGAAACAGCTGAGCATGGCACACCACACTGTTACCATAGAGACAAGAAACTGTCTTATCTTTCTCTTCTATAATTCCCAAACGGCAAATTTTTTGTTTAATGCAACACCATACAATTTATAAAAGGTTAGCCTACTCAAATGTATCTGGCAGCACTGATTTCCTAATAAACTTAGCTATAATAACCAATGTAAAAGTCTGCTGGCAGGGGTCAGAGAGCACAGAAAGTAAAATGAAAATATTTGCCTGTAACTGTTTTACTTCGAAAGTCTTAAAAATATATGGCATCATCTTGGGTTACTATGCTATTCAGTGCAAGATGCCATTATCATTTATTAGTTTTCATATGGCTTTTGTGTTACTTTAATTTTTGATTGGAGCCCTCCAGAGTTTTTGATAAGATGGGTGGCTATATAAATGTTCTAAGCAAGTTAATAAATAAATGATTTATAAAACCTGTAACATGACAATTTTAAACAGCACTTAACCCATTTAAAAATAATTAAACTCTGGTAAAAGTCAATACAGGCAATATTTATATGATATAACAATAACAGTGATACTAGAAGTCTAGGGAAGAAAAACCAGCTTCCTCAAACCACAAGACCAGAACCAACCAACTTGCTGTTTAAACCGTCAAGTCAGCCACAAATGAACTACAATTTTATACAGCAACTAATTGAATGGGCCAGGACAGAGCTATGAGTTAATGATGATCTCATTAGCATCCAGCGTAACATCCCACCCCCGACCCTAGCTGTTATTAGCATTGGGGAAAACATTCCCACTGGCACTTTTTAGGATTTATCATTCAAACAAAACAGCAATTGTGGAAGAAAGGTCAAAGGAGGTCTTCCTTCCGGTTGGTCTTCCAGAAACTTTTGAAATTGGAATTATACTGGAGACCTTATGGTGACTAAAGTGCCTGATTAATTTACTTATGGTTTTGTGCATTGAATTTTATTTATTTTATTTTTAATCATATCATAAATGCTTTATTGTATGATTACTGTAAACCTGCTGAGAGTGGCAGGGGGTATACATTTGAAAAATCAATTGCTTGTGGTAGGGATCTCATCTCTTCTCCAATATCATACTCCAGAACCAATCTGCATATCACATCATTTTATTTATTTCAAAAGAGCTACATTTACATAATTGCTGGCCTAATTATCAAGAGAGATCTATAAAGCACAGCAGTTCTTACTGTTGACTGCCTATGATGGAATCAGACATTTGGGAAACACATTGAGATGATTATTGAAGAGTTCACTTGAAGATGTGGATGGCTGGGATTGTTTTCCAGATCATTTATCCCAATTCTTCTATTACCAGAATATGTGGGCTGGGAAATTATAGCCATCGCATAAAAAGAGATCAGGAAATGCATCCTTGCTCAGTCATGAACTACTGACCTTTTTGGGCTACAGGTAGTCCTCAGCTTACAACTATTTCTTTAGCAATTGTTCAACAATGGCACTGAAAAAAGTGATTACACTGGTCCTTGCACTTAGAATAGTTGCAGCATCCCCATGAACGGAATGATGAACATTGGTGACTCCCTGGCTTTTGACAAACAAAGACAATGGGAGAAAACACATTTGCTTATCAACTCACAGGATTCATTGCAATTGACTCTCTACAGTTTTCTTGGCAAGACTTCAGAAGTGGGTTGTCACTGCCTTTTTCACTGAGCTTAGAGTAACCGGCCCAAATTCACCCAGCTGGTTTTGTGTTTAAAACAAGAGTAGAACTCCTGGTTTCCAGCCTGGCACTTAAACCATTGCAAATATCTGGCTTTCTGTTACACTAGACTAGCCATGTTTACACGCCACAATTATATCAAATTGATGACACGTACATCATAATGTTCCCATACAAATAATGCAAGGGTCATTTGTTTGTGAGATGTAAGGCTTAGATAAATTAGATAAATAAAATTAATGCATAAAATAAGTACACCCCTGACACATAACACATGTGCAAGTTGCATAATTTACCCATGATATCATGACACACATGCCATCACTGATGCATGAAGGCATTGTTTCTTTGGTTATTAAGCTATGTCAGAATGTGCCTTCTAATTTCCCCAGAATATTCTTTTTCTTGGGAAAAAACCCTCTTCTGCGTTAATTTTGAAACAGCTGTTAAATGATTGTTTCTTTTTGTGTAATGGCCAGTTTCTCTATCTCATAGACCACATCCACATAGTTGCTTTGCAGTGCTCTCCTTCCTTCCAATGCTGCACCCCTTGAAACTATGGCTTTCTGGTGGACAGTTATGTGTAACCACTGAATAATTCTGTTGAATTGCTGGAGGCTGAGAAAGGAGTTTAGCAATGGGAATTTGGGTGGAAGTTGTCAACTACCTAAGAAACCCAAGCACTTTACATCAGGAGAGGAAGCAGCCACTTGTGCCATCTAGAGAATGCTGGGAGTTGAAATCCACACATCTTAAAGCTTCCAGAGCAGTGCTAGATCTAATAACAAAATAAAAAGTGGCTGCAGAAAGATGGCCTTTGATCTATCTCACAACCAAAGGAAGTTTCAGAGGAAAGAAAACAACTCAGGGACTTATGGAGTGGAGCAATTCCCCAGGATTGAACCAATTTGCACCACAAATTTGCCAACAAGGACACCTCATTTTGGGTGGTCTTCTCCATGTGCATCAATGCCGAACACATTGCCTATTTGCAACTTCTGGAGGTGGAATAAAAGCAAAAATAGACTTCCAAAGTAGAGCACTTGCTCCCCCTCAGCAATGGGAGAAAATGAAGCCTGCTCAGTGGCACACAGATATGACTATTGAAAAATAGATGTCCTCGTGCCAGGCAAAGAGACTGTGTGGATTCACACAGAGATGGCATAGGCTAAAGTGAATCTACTTACAAGCCTAGTCTCTAGATACTTTCCCCTATTCCTGACTTCAAAGTGATAAACTAAAGATTAGGAAGCTCTGTGGGACAGCTGTTTTAGAATGTGTCAGTGGAGTTATCAATTATCAACTACAGATCTTCCAATTAATATTTTGTTTAAAAATCTACATGTTGCTGTAACTCTTGGCTGATGCCTACTGACTATAAGTAAAAGTATGCATGCCTGATTTCATTTTCATATTATGAAAGAGAATAATTTTTTGAAGAAATGAGTATAATAAAATGCTAATGATATACAATGGCTGTTTCATTCAAAGACTGTGACATCTATTTTTCTTTCCACTTTAAAGAAAATAAATTAAAAAAAAACAGAATATAAGCATAATTGTTAGTTAATGCAAGTTCAGAATAAAGGTGCATTTTACCATTCCAAATTGAGAGCAAACATTCTGAAGATTTCAGCTTTCTATATTCAAATACATTTTTCCTTAATTGTTCTTCTCAGTGGATAAATGAAGGACGTGCTTAACTGAACAAAACAACAATTGTGCTGCCAATTTGTTCAGTCTTGATTTACACATTTAGAAGTTGGTATTGTGAAGATATTGAAGGCAGAACATGAGGTCTTTACTAATGGATTGCACTGGATTTTAGAACAAAAGGTGAAGTGAGCAATCAAATTAAACAAAATAGTTAACTCTAAATAGAGTTGGATGTCTAGTTGGATTCCAATAGAGTTATACTTAAACTGAAAGGTTTTTTAATGTTTCAAGAGGAAGTATATTCATATTTCTGAAACATTAATAATAATAAATGAATTACTATACTAGCAGAGAAAGAAAATGGAAACATAATTATCTTATACATTGTAAATATTCTGAATTTCACACTGTATATATTAGGAATCATAATGTATAATGTATAAATATCTTAATGCATTTTCATTATGGATTTTTTTCAAAGACTCTTTGATAACAACATCTTATACATGTTGCTAGTCCTCTAGGATCAGTGCTACAAGGAAGTCATTAATATTTATCTTAATACTCATTTTCCAAAACTGAGATGCTCATTGATTTGAATGATCTTGTAAATGCGAATTAACACATGCTTAGTATAGATTTAGTAGAAACTCTCATCCAGGTAACAAACTATAATGAATACATGATAGCTTATGCCAATGTTATTCAACTTTAAGATTCATGGGCATCAACTCCCAGAATTCCCCAGCCACCATGCTGCCAAGGTTGAGAAACACAGGCTTATCCATTCCAAAAATGTTTATTAACTCTATTATCTCTCATAGGGATTTAGAGTAATGTGAAACTTTAACTGCATTGCCTAATGTTAATTTAATATATTCCCTAATTCATCTTCTATTTTGTAGTGAAAGTAGAAACAAGTCAATAATAGGAAAGGAAAAACTAAACTCAGTATTCTAACTTTTAAATTCATCTTTAAATATGAAAGGTAATGATTGTTCATTAGCATAAAATAATAGGATGAGCACAGTGGTGAAATTCAGCCAGTTCTATCAGGTTGGGGTGAACTGGTAGTGCTGGTGGTGGGAAGCTCTGCCCACTCACCGGGACATCATCAAGTCCCGTTTTTGATACTCTGCACATGCACGGAAGGTCCACGCTCATATTTGCGAACCAGTAGCAAAGGTAAATTGATTTCATCCCTGGATGAGCTGTGGGTGCATGTGTCTTCCAAACCTCCTTTGGTTTTTGAAGGTATCATGATCTTCACCACAAAGGGGGCAGTAGGATATCTATAATTTTCTTTCTGCTTTTTAAGGAATTGCTAATCTGAGGTAATTCCTTTTGTCTTTTTTTCTCCAGACACAAGTCTTCAAGCTTTCTAGGATGCAGTTAGCTAGAGTGCTAATCTACAATGTATTTAATCCCCAATTCCAGCTGTGCTGCCTCATTTTGTCAGAGGGTGATGCTCCTGGGAGAATTGAGCAAAGAATGTACAGAGTATTTGCCAAGAGAACATATTCCCAACAGAGTCTAATGGCGACAGGTAGAACCAGCTTTAACCAGGTTTAAAATTGACAATGAAGATATTGATGGTGGTGGATAGGTCCTGCTCTTTAAGATCAACCATCAATAGTAAAGGATCGAGCAGTCAAGAAATATGCTGTACATTAGCACCCTTCTAAAACTTTCAAAAAAATCATTTGCATCATTAGCCACTAGATCACAAATTAAACTTAGGTTAAACATGTGTTTAGTCATCATCTTTTTCAACGCAATGCTAGCAGGATTTTGTTTCCTAACTTGCCTCTTTAGCGAAACCGATAAGAACTTCTCTCTCTCAAATATTTAATAGACCTTGCAAGTTATTATAAACTCCACCAACTGAGAATTGAAGTTACAACATCAATTGTTGTGAAGGGAATGTTAAAATTACATGAGGTGGGGATGTTATTTCTAGACCAATAGTTCACCACTTCAATGACAATACGGCAGAAATAATCCACTGAGGGACAATCCCTTTATTTCAAAATGGTTCATTTACTTTCTTGTTAGCTCCATATTCCCCATAGATCCCAGTAGATTAAAAAAGCAAAAGCAAAAAAGAAAAGCAAAAAAAAAAAAGACCAGGATTTTTTTCATGCAACTCGTAGTGAAGAAGCAAGAGGAGGAGGAAAGAAGGAGGAATAGCAATAGCAGTTAGCAATAACAGTTAGACTTATATACCGCTTCATAGGGCTTTCAGCCCTCTCTAAGCGGTTTACAGAGTCAGCATATCGCCCCCACAGTCCGGGTCCTCATTTCACCCACCTCGGAAGGATGGAAGGCTGAGTCAACCTTGAGCCGGTGGGATTAGAACCGCTGAACTGCAGATAACAGTCAGCTGAAGTGGCCTGCAGTACTGCACCCTAACCACTGCGCCACCTCGGCTCTTGCAAGAAATGACAGAATGAAGTTGTTTCTGTTAAAATCAAAACTGATTAGAATGGCCCTTCCTAATTACTCTTTGGACAAGGAGAGAATTTCAGATAGTCCTCAAATGCTCCATACTGTTGCTCCTTGCAGCAGTCTGCAGCACACTGTAACAGCTCACTGTAAAACACTGCCAAAGAGGCACTAAGTGTTGTTAACCTAATATTGTGAAACCTCTTCTCCTGTAACATTGTACTGCAAACTAGGGCATACAAAACCTTTTCCAGACCAATTCTTGAGTACAGCTCGTCTGACTGGAATCCACACTGTATATCGGACATTAATACAATCAAACGGGTCCAAAGCCAATGTGTTGCCAATGTTTTTACTACTGGTTCGGGCGCACCCGCACATGTGCTTGTGTATGTGCACAATGCTTCTGTGCATGCGCAGAAACATTCGGCCAAGGGGACAGAGACGCCTGCTGCCACTACTACTGATTTACCCAATCCGGGCTGAACTGGAAGCAACCCACCTCTGGTCTAGAGGTATTTCACAGGAAGAGTTCTTCACTCCTCTACTTGCAATAGAATCCTTTACACCACCAGACTTGAAATTTTGAGCTTGGACAACCTGGAACTAGGCCGCCTACAGTCTGACCTAAGCACAGTACACAAAATTATCTGCCACAATGTCCTACCTGTCAACGACTACTTCAGCTTCAACCTCAATAATACACGACTTCAGCAACAGAGTGGTCAATGCCTGGAATACTCTAACTGACTCCGTTTACATCCTCTAACCCCCACAGTTTCAACCTTAAATTGTCTACTGTGGACCTCACCCCATTCCTATGTCTGTAAAGGGGGCATGCATAAGCTCACCAGCATGCCTACCATCTGCGCCCTACTGTCCCCATTTAGTTGTACTCATTTCCTTGTTCATGTCCATGTACTTAGACCAGTTATTTTGTACATGTTCAACAAACTAAATAAAATAAACATTAGTGTTTTGGGATGCAAACTCCTCCAACTTCGACTATTATAGAGGTAATCACATGTGCTGATGATCAATTGATCAAGGGCACTTGATTAGCAGCATCTTGTTGCTACCTAGCCTCTTTGTACCTATGGAAGTGGTAAAGGTATACTTAATTTTTCTCCATTTTAGAGAAAAAACTGATTTTTCCAAACGTTGCCTTTCTTTTTATAAAATAAATGATGACATGGTGTAATACACCATGCATTGTTCATCTCAGGTTGTATTTACTTACTTTTAAAAACTGTAAGGACTAGATGATTTTTATTATGTCCTGATATGTAAAACCATAGAACTCAAAGAGGGCGTACTTACTTTTTTATATGACTGTATATTTAAATCTCTTACTCTGGGGAACCCTATAATTCCAGCTGTTCCAGGAATGTCTCAGAGGACATTCCTTCTAACGGACTTTGATTCCACACATATTCTGCCACATGTAATTGTCTTTATAACAACACCAATGCAAAATAATTGCTAGCTTAGTTAATGAGATGAAACTTTCATTGGGACCTTATTAAACCTATGTACATGCTGAGAGTCTTTAATTGTTGACAGTATGTCAGCTCCCATCATCATTACCATGATCATCATCATGTAAATAATAAGAAAATTCAAGTCAAAGTGAAGGAAGGAAAAAAGTACAATCCTCTGAGTGGCATGATAGGATGGTACAAATAGGTCCCAAACAGGCTCTACACTCTGTAGAGAGGAAACTGGAGAAGCTAGAACTGAAAGCTTTAGCCATTTGGGGAGAAGGTATTTTATTTATTTTTGGGTAGGGGGAAGTTTGGAGTCAATGGGTTTAAAAAAAGAAAAGAAAATAGACCTGTTAAGCCTAATCATAAACATATGGTTTTACTCTTTAAACTATATTTTAGAAAACACTCTAAAAATTACTGTTATTCCTCCTTCATAGTTTGTATATGTATATCCTGTTATTGTTCTCTAATCTGTATTGAGCTCCATCTACTGGCAAAAGACAAAACCTTTCATTGTTTAGAATATGGGTGTCAAACTTGTGGCATCAAGTCATCACATGATGTTTGTGACATTTTTTCCCTTTCCAGAGCCGGGGTGGGCATGGTTTGCACATGAGAATATTTTTACCCCCTCTTCTTTGTGGCAACCCCTCAAATACTGGAATACTGCTATCATGTTACCCTGATTCTTCTTTTCTTTAGACTTGCCAAACCCAAATCCTGCAGCCATTCTTCATATGTACAGTATTAGTCTCCAGGCCTTTGATAATCTTAGTTGCTCTTCTCTGAAAATCAGAGAAGTGTCAACATCTTTTTCGTAGTATGGTGACCAAAATTGGTTTCAGTAATCCAGCTGTGGTCTTACTAGGTTTTTATAAAGGGGTAGTAATGCCTCATGTGATCATAATTCTATGCATCTGTTTATAGAACCCAGAACTGAATTAGCTTTTTTGGCTGCTGATGCACATTGCTGGCTCATATTCAAGTTATCATCCACTAGGACTCCAAGATCCCTTTCACAGTTACTGTTTTTGATCCAAGTCTCTCCTAATCTGTACTTATACCTTTGATTTTTCCTGCCTAAATATGAAACTTTGCTTTTCTCCATATTAAAATTCATTTTGTTAGATAAGGCCCATTGTTCAAGTTTGTCAAGATTGTTTGGATTTTATCACAAGCACTAGTGATAACCAAAGATAAGCTGATCAAAGAAGCAGATGGAGGGTTTTGAGCTTATACAAGATATGCAATAAGCAATAAGTTGTGAAGCGAAGTCTATACAAAACTTACTAAGGAAATAACCAGAATACTAATGCCACAAATGGTAAGAGACATAAGACTACTCTATTCCTGGAAAGACACAGTTGATGTAATGAAAGCTTATAATAAACAAGTCAATTTAGTTAAATTTAGAGTATCATGTATAAAATGAAGTAATAATGGATAGTTAAATAATTGATTGATAATTATAATAATGCATATATGTGTTATATATATATATATATATATATATATATATATATATATATATATATATATATATATATATATATATATATATATGTAGTATTTGTGCTGATAAATAAATAAATATTTCAGCACAAATACTACACAAATGTAACAAAGGCAACAGTAAAATATTGGGCTTTCTGTCTGGATGGTCTCTTGTGACGAGCCGATGGACAGAGAATGGAAGCAGTTAGCTTCCTCCCATAATTGGGGCATACCAGGGGTTGTGACTTTATATTTATATATATATATATATATATATATATATATATATATATATATATATATATATATATCTATATCTATATCTATATCTATATCTATATCTATATCTATATCTATATCTATATCTATATCTATATCTATATCTATATCTATATCTATATCTATATCTATATCTATATCTATATCTATATCTATATCTATATCTATATCTATATCTATATCTATATGTATATGTATATGTATATGTATATGTATATGTATGTATACATACACACACACATATACACACACATATTACACATATATAAATATATACATTATTATAATTATCAATCAATTATCAAATTTCCTCTTATCAAACATACATATATATATATATAGCAATAGTTAGACTTATATACCGCTTCATAGGGCTTTCAGCCCTCTCTAAGCGGTTTACAGAGTCAGCATATTGCCCCCAACAACAATCCGGTTCCTCATTTTACCCACCTCGGAAGGATGGAAGGCTGAGTCAACCTTGAGCCTGGTGGGATTTGAACAGCCGAACTGCTGAACTGCAGTCAGCTGAAGTAGCCTGCAGTGCTGCATATAACCACTGCACCACCTCGGCTATATATATTGGTTTGATAAGAGGAAATTTGATATAAATTGCAAATGGTGACTACGAAAGGAGGTTTAGAAACTCTGTTATTAAATATAACCAATTTTTATATAGAACTTGTTATAAAGATGTAACGTTACTGGATGATATTGGGAAGAGCTAATGGAATGCCATTATGTGATCTTGTTTTAAATTTGGAATATTTTATAGCCAAGGTGGCGCAGTGGTTAAATGCAGCACTGCAGGCTACTGCTAGATCAGCAGTTCAGCGGTTCAAATCCCACCGGCTCAGGGTTGACTCAGCCTTCCATCCTTCCGAGGTGGGTAAAATGAGGACCCAGATTGTTGGGGGCAATATGCTGACTCTCTGTAAACCGCTTAGAGAGGGCTGAAAGCCCTATGAAGCGGTATATAAGTCTACTGCTATATAAAAGGACGTAAAAACAATTATAGTCAAATGACGGTTGAGGTATGATGATAGTAGTATAGATAAATATACTTCATTTAAAATATATGATTTGATATGAATTGTAGGTGATGACAGTGGAAGGGATGCACGGAAGTTTTTATAATCAATCAACACACTTTCCACATTTTTTTTCTTTTGTGTATATGTGTGTTTTGTCTGTTTGTGTTTATTCAAAAATAAAAAATAAACTTTATTAAAAAAAAGATCGTTTGGATCCTCAGCTTGTCTTCAGAGGTATTGGCTATTCCTGCCAGTTTAGGGTCATTTGCAAATTTGATGAGTTCACCTTCTATTCCCTCATCTAAATCATTTATGAAGATATTTAAGAATACTGGGACTAAGATGGAGCTAATTGTTATGCTCACCAAAAACTCAACACTGTTTATTTTGTATTTGGGTTCTTACTGTATGTATTTCTATTTCCCCCCAGTTTTACACCCTGTTCCTTTAATAAAGTGTCAAGATCTATGTACACAGTTTGGTTTATTGAAGGATATGTGGATTTAACTACGTGTCAAGCTGCACCCAGGGTAACATGTAGTGAGGACAAAACAGTCACAATGCCGAATATTGAATTGCCACTGAATTTGGTCAATTGAATTGACCACCTCTAGGAGTCACAAAAAAGGCAGCAGATGCCAAACGTTGCTTCCCCATCCTAGACAGATGTTATCCAAAAAAAGACAACTGAATCAGAAATCAGTAATAAACTTAGCTATCATAAGTAGCTCTTGATTTGTATCTTCATTTGGGAAACCTGCTCCTGGATTTCAGATGGTAACATGCTAAACCAAAATTAAACTTGGCAAGTAAAGCTTCCTGCTGAGCGTAAGTGTGAGATGTAAAGGGAACAGCATGGAGGGTACTGTTAATTGCCTCAGCTGGACATGTGTTGATTAATTAGAGCTTCTTTTGGAAATGCTCTTCATTTTTCTGCTGAGGCTGTCAAGCTGCTCAGTTATTAAACCTCAATGCCTCCCTCATGGTATCTCTTAGGAATGGCCAGAGATGCTCCTATAGTTTGGAATACAAAAACAGGTGTGTATTGGTGGGGTGATTGTTATTAACTGCAGTGAATAGGGAATTGCATATTATTATAGTCAGACTTCTTTTTGTATACATCTTGAGTGACAAGTCAAAAAAACTGGAAAATTTAAATAGCACTGGTGCCTCTCACAAGAGCTCAGATGTTCTTTGTGTGTCTCTCTGTGCATTTGAGATTTTTTTTTTGAAACAGATGGGACAATTTTCACCAATTTAATTTTGACTATCAAAACCAGATTTATAAATTTCTGCTCCCACCCACAATTAACAGGTTAAAAAAAACCAAGATCAGAAAATATGTAACAATTCTAAAAGTATCAGAAAATAACAAATTGTGTTGTTGTTTTTCCTCTTGATCATACAGAAGAACAACTGGATGGGTATCATCAAGGTAAAACAGGTTTGGCGTGAACAAGTGTGTGTTTAATTAAACATTTTCAAAGTCATTTTAATTAAGTGATTTAAATCTTGACTTTAATGTTTATTATATGGAACTAAAGGTCCTTTTGCAAATATAATGATATATTTTCTTCTTCTCCCCAAAATAAAAAGGTTGCATTATGCATTATAATACAAAATTCTGTCTCGATTTTCACCTTCCACTCATGATTCGTTGGAATGCCAGACACTATTAATGTGCAAATGTGCTTATTTTATGTACAAAAAAAGGCTGTCATCAGTTTTGCCTAAAGCAAACCTGAAAGTTCATGGGAAGTCAGTTTCATCTACTGCGGGAAAGAGAATTGCTCATAGAGAACTCTAATTGTTTTATTATGTTCACGTGTGCCAATTGTGCCATAATGTGTACACATATATGCTAGGATCTCTATGTGTGCATGCCTGCCTACCGGTACAACATATAATTGTGAGAGGAATGCATGATGTATTTTGTCATCTCAAAACAAATTGCATGGAAAAAGGGAAATCATTTGTGCTCTTCCTTAGTAGATTAATTGCTAATAGGATTGCAACTTTACCACAATTTGAAGTGGAAAAAAAAATTAGGAATGGCAATATTAACAATTTTGTCAGTTGGATGCCAAGTCTAATAACAGCCAATGCTCAATCTTTTAAACAACAAACAAAACACAACCATGTCAGGCACCAACGTTGTATTTTAATTTTCAGAAAATATTGAAATTTCAAAAATAAGAACTAGAATAATTATTATTTGGAGCTGAAATAATATTTCATTTTTCCTTCTAATGGTATCCTTAAAACTGCACAATTAGGGTATAAAACTTTTATAACACCTGTGATCTAATTTAATGATGATTGGGGGTTATAATTGGAGATGAAAATATTTCATGTATCACAATCCCAGGATAACTACTATGTGTACGCACACACACTTTTATGTTTTATGCAATATAGTTTTAGCAAATCAGTTTCCTGGTGCACGTTAGGAGATTATGTCTAGGAATTTATCCACCATCATTAGTCAATAGAATTAGCAAATTATCCTTGCCACAACTAGGCTGCTACATTATGCATAATAATGTGCTAATTTTGTTTTATCCCGAGGCAATATTGTAATCATTGATAAATCATAGTTTAATTAACTAAGGGAAAATGGAGAACTTAAACAGAAAAGTAGCACTAGCTTATAAAAATTTCTTCTCTTAGACATTGAGACATTGAGACTGAAATACATTACCCTGACTGATTTTAAGTCTGTAGACCCTAGATTTCAAGAGGTAGGTTGATCCATTGCACTTGGGGCATAAATGCTTACAACATGCAACATTGTGAAGGGATGTTTAATTTCAACAAGGCTTTGAAGCAAAGCGATCTTTTAAAGTTGATTCACAAAATGACACGATCATCCTGCTTCTAAAAAGCAGGACAAAAAAGAAACATGCTGCTTCTCTTTTATTTCTGAAGCTTCTTCCGCACTTGGCAGTTCCTTAATGGCCCCAGGTCATGGTGACTATTATATCAGCACATCATGACCTCAATTAAATGAACTGCATCCTTACAAGGGAGCAAACAGTGACGATTCTATAGTGCAAAATGCCTGGTAAGCAGGGCTGCCTTGAATGGGCCTAGCCTGGAGAGAGGGAAGGCACTGCGTCTAAAAAGAGGATGGTAAATGTGTAACTCTATGCCCTGTGATGAAGCAGCAGCAAGCGACTTTCAAGGCCTACCTTTGAGGCCTTGGGAGAACTTTGAGTGTTGTACTCAAATGATATAGAAATGGGGTTAGAAAAAAATTATTGAAGCTTCATTATTATACAGAGAAGATTGCCATCCTGTTCTGAATTTGTCAACTCTCTCTTCTTGTCACATTAAAAATGTGACATTTGAGAGATCTCCAAGGGCATTCCCAAGCCTTCATGGAACACCTGCTGTTATGGCTTTCCTGACACACTTTAAACAGACCTTTAGCAGAATGTATACACGCGCGACGTATTACACCAAAATCAAGTCAATGAGTATTTAAGAAAAGAGCACAGAAATATTTTATAAAAATCTCTTGACAAGGGTGAACCAACAAGCACTACCACTCCTTATTTTGGAAATTCTGCTCTTTCTGATTTTCTTTTTTTTGGGGTGGTGGTGGTGGTGGTAGTGTTCATTCTCACCAAGTTCTTGGAAACAACTGTCTTGAATGGATATTTCTTGAGAGATATTAGCAGCTGCTAGCAGGGCACATTTACAGTTTTCTCCCATTTACAATCCCATCTGTGTCTATAGTCACTTGTGTATTACTGTGAACAAATGGCTTGATAAGAGTTTATTCAAATTTTGCTATGATACTCCGGGGGCAAAATCAGAAAGCAAGTTTTGTTCGAGCAGATTGAGCCCGTTTTGGATATACAACT